>NW_004797433.1:886616-911616 GCF_000002075.1 Aplysia californica | reverse complement strand
TGTGTGTGTGCGTCCATCACTTGCTTTCTTTGTGTTTCTCTTAACACACTCACTGCTGCGGTATAGACTGTTGGAACTTCGATGGGTCATCATAAAAGTATTGACTGTCTTGTAAATGAAGCGTGCCCGAAGCCGAAGTTATTGTGCTTAATATAGCAAAAATTCGGTAAGAGCCGTTTAGCGTGCTTGAGTCCGAAGCGTGTTTTCTGCCCGGCGTGTCTGAAGCCGGCACGGACTGTATCATGCTGGACTAGGGAGTGGGTGGCCGTGGTTCGAATCCAAGACTGGGTAATAGTTCATGGCTTAGTCCTATCAGATAGGGACATTACATTCGGAGATCAGTCTCTTAAATACCCTAACAACTCAGTGTTGATGTAACAGTAAAGTGTATGGGTTTGATTGAATATATATATATATATATATATATATATATATGGAATCCTGTTATAACGAGAGGGAGGGGACCGGTACGAAATGTCCATTATAGCAGGATTCTCGTTGTAAGGGATCCAGTAATAAATTCAAAGGAAATAATAAAGTAAGCCTTAATCTATGAGTTTCAACATGACCTCCAGGTCTTACTTGATCAAAAATTGAATAAGGCTTCTTTCTCTAGCGTTAGCGATGTTGACAGCTCGGCGTTCGCGATCAGAAAGAAAGTTCTTTAGGCTAACTAACTAGCCCTCTGTTTTGTACCCCGCCCTATACGTTCTTATACTTGCGCACGTCACACATTCGCTCCATCCATCACAGCACTGTGACTTCTCCATCCCCGCATCGGAGAAGTGAGAGGCATGATAGGCCTAGATACAGTGGAACTCGGATTCAACGAGATGAGATAGACTCCTCGTTTTTTTTAATTCTTTAAAATCAATCAAAATAGCCCGGATTCAACTAGTACTTAAATTAGCGAACTCGGATTCAACGAGGTCGCTTCCAGGGTGAACAGCCCCTGCAGACGTGGCTTCGCTAATTTTTCTCCCAGAACGAACTTTATCTATTCCCGGATTCCCAGAAACCATCCATTGCACCTGCTTCGTGAACCATTATTCAACTAGCCGATTGTAAACGACCAATCAGCTGCCTTTTTTCATACCAACACATGCGTTGTTGGCGTGCGCACGTGTCTACTCTGGGGTGTGTCGGGGTCGGATGGGCGGCCTGCATGCGTGTCGGGGAAGGGGGGGGGGCAATAGCGGTCCAGGCGTTGAACATTGCAGACACAAACGCGTCAGTCTTTTTTCCCCCTCGGCAACTGATCATTATTACAATGATGAGCTAGTCTTGACGTAGATCTACGTAATGAATTGTGTGCTGGTCTATGGAATCAAAAGTTGCCGTATGCTAGGCTCTACACAGCAACACAACTTTTTGGCAAACAATCGAGATGACACGGACGTGCATTTGAGGGAATCGGTCTTTTTTTCCCCACAGATCATAATATGCAGGCATTTCAGCCACTACTTGTTACTTCTCTTTACACATTACTTGCTCAGTGCCTGTAATTATCTACTCAAAACCTCATATTTGCTATAACGAGAACTTGGATTCAACGAGATTTTAGATCAGGCCCGGCGACCTCGTTGAATCTGTGAGTTCCACTGTATATTTTGATGATTTTAATAAATTTAAAAATGAATCCCTTTTCTTTTGCTGAATTCAAGTTTTCAGTGGTTTTCATTGAATCTGAGTTAGGTCTAGTTGTATAATCCTGTCACTGCACCTATAAAACAAGGTTACAGTATCTCAACAGTGGGTAGTTGAAGGGCATCATTTTTACTTTCCTCACTGTCATTTCCCTCTCTATGTATTACTTTTTGCCAGCACTAAATGACCTTTATTGTGTCAATGTACTTCTCTTTACTCACACAAACAAACATCACAAAGAACTCAGGGCATTGTAGGTAACTTGTGACAGTAATGAATAAAAATCTCAGAGAAACAAGCTTAGCAGCAGAACAAATACAGACACACAACACACCAAACAGCAAGGTACAATGTCCTCAGACCTTTAATTCAAATTGTGTTTTCAAAGTATAGTATAACAATCTCTTACAACACATGATCCAAGAATGTAAGTTATTATGGAGGCTTGCAATATATTGAAACTGCATCGTAGCAAACATAGGTGGCAGGTATGCAATCAGGAAGAGTGTACTTCTGAAAGAGAAGCAGAAAAAGCTGACGATCACCATAGACTTGAATGGCTCAATCCATGGATTGATCATCGGTCTTAACCTGCAGACAGAGTAGAGTCACTTTCCCCTCACCAGCACCTTGCTCGCACCAATTGGGGAAAACTGGAAATCTCACAAGGCATAACAAAGAACGATACTTTCATCTGTGAAGCTTTCAAGAACTTGTCCTCTTATTTCAGGACGCTGGCATCTTGACTCTGATAGGCTGCAAAGAAAATAAAAGACAAGAGAATTTTTTTAAAATACAAAGTCAACAATAAGAGAAAGGTACAATTTTTGGATAGCTTTCTCATTCTGTAAAAGTGGTTTTGATGGCACACAGACACTACATTGTTTCTTCTGTCTTGTTAGGGGAATTAGACAAAGAGCTTCCGTTCAAGTTTAAGACAACAGCTCAATGCTTGCTTAGTTTTAATTTTAGTAAGCGCTTTATGGCACTCGCAACACAATTTGAATTAGGACATAAACGTTCTGAAGATTAGAGCAGAGGTGTTACAAGAGAGTAACAAATACAAAAAAAAAAGGAGGACAGATGTTTGATAGAAAAGGAGCAGCAAACCACAAACGAGCACGCGCCAACTACCCATTTGTTGCTTGCTTTCTTTGTCAGAAAGGGTCTGTTTCGAATACTGAACACTTTGTAGGAGAGCTGCTACATGTATTACTTTAATAGACAGTCATTATTTACAGTACAAGTACAAGAGAAGTATTCTCAGAAGATATTCATAGTCCAAGGAAAAGCAAGACAGATAGACTGACAAAACGCAAAAAAAATTAGGCTTATCATCAGTGGTTCTCTCTAATCACCCTATAATGAGTTGGCAAAACTATTTGAGTCAAGACAAGCACGCCGATACAATAATGGTCATTTAGTGCCAGGAATTGATCAGCACTGGTCTCACTGGCCATAGCAGAAGTCACAAATCATCTTAGTTTTTTTTCTCTTCCATTTTTCTATGAAAGATATTCTCCTTGGCGGGAACACACTTGTCATCATCCATCACATTGGCAGAATATTATCATTATTAGTGAAAGGAAAGACGAAGAGTGAAGAAAAATCTACCACTGGTACCTTCCACCAACCTGAAGTACAGTTCCAACTGTATAAATATAAATTATATACCATGACAAAGAGCAGTAGAAGGAATAGACTTTATAGTTTATAGGAATATTGTAAACAGAAGCTAAGGTCAAATTTCAGCAAACAATTGGACAAAAATTTAATACACTTCACAATATTGCGTGCACTAAAATTTGAAAGAGAGGACATTTCATTCACACAACTGTGACTGTTCCATGTTCATTTTTAGGGTATTTGTGTCAGTTAAATATCACATTTAACATACAGTCATTTAAAAGGTGGATAAGTCAGACCTCTGACAGAACTCCTGGCCCAGAAGAAATGTTCCAATATGAACAAGAAAAATTAAACCCCACTTTATTTGAACTGAATCCAACTTTTGCATGCAGATAGCCACTCCACAGTAGAAGTCTTCTCTGAGTCCCCAAACTCTGAAGAATCACAGAAATAGAGTGGTACTGACCTCCTGAGGCGACTCCATTAAAATAGGTAGATGGTACAAAATCACACTACAAACAAACATGACTGCTGACTTACATGACTGCAGAACGGACATTCCCCAAAAATTGTGTTGAAACTCTGTCGTGACGAAAGGCTTCTAAGCCACTGAAATAAACAAGACAGGAAAATTCCATGCATAAGCCATGAGTTTCACCTGTGATTGTTACTGTAACTGTTTAATGCTCCCATCAACATAGTTTGGATCATTTAGATGGTGAGCTGCTTAATCTTGCCTAACAGGACCAACCTGACGGATACACATGGATGCTCTGTTAAATTTTCCTAACAGCAAAGAGCCACATTGCTGCACCACAGAACTATTTGGTTGGTTTTTTTATTTTAGTTGAGCTACACACTCAGATACAGCAGCACAGCATTCTGGCAACTGAACAGCAATGGGAACAGTCTCACATCACACCTTCTATGAAGCAGTATGCCTGGTGAAAGTAATAATCATTTGCACTCCAATGGATAGCACCAAACTTCATTGAGACTCATTCCAAAACCAAAAAAGTGACAAGTAAAGGGCATTCATGTTAAGATAATAATCCAAGAACTGAAAGACATTAAATGATTAAGCATTATGCTTGCTGAGAGGATTGAACTCCCCTTCAAAACAACCCCCTTCTAAAACCCAAAACCTGCATTGAAAAAAAAAAAACCATAAAAGGATTGTTCAAGAACTAGACTTTGTTGATCAATTCGCTGATGTCAAGGAGTTCAATTTCCCTATAAAGCTTTCCTGCAAGACAAACGGTGTGAACTTAGCTTTTTATTTTAAATACAGAATAAAAAGAACTTGGCAATTTTAAGATTTTAAAATGGGTGACCTTATTTAGGCCACATGTGGCCTAAATAAGCTAAACGCCCCTCCCTTACCTTATTTGGGCCACATATGGCCCAAATAAGCTAAACCCCCCCCTCCCTTACCTTATTTAGGCCACATCATATGGTAGATTTCTTGAACTAACCATGGATTCGCAAGGTCGAGATTCTACTGATCTTTTTATTTAGTGAGGGGGATTATTTCAAAATAGAGGATGGTACTGAATGAAAAGTGGACCAAGGGTAAGAGTTGTGTGTCTGAGTGTGTGTGTGTGTGTGTGTGTGTGTGTGTGTGTGTGTGTGTGTGTGTGTGAGTGTGTGTGTGTATTTGTTTGTTTTGTGTGTGGTTGTGGTGAGAGAGAGATCTAGAGAGAGAGTAAATGTAATAGTGTTTTTGTATGTGTGTGTGTGTGTAATGTGTGAATGTTATTGTGTGCATGAGTACCTATCTCAGTTGTACGGTCCAAATGTACATTATTTTGTTGAGAATTTTACATAGAACTCAACTACAAAACACCTTTATACAAAATCAGAGAAATATTCTTTTTGTGCTTACTGAGGTACAGTACAGGGTTATTTTACCTGCAAGGATAATTTGACAAAATGGGCAATATCTTAATTGCTAATAGTCATATTTAGACAAATCCTATACCATTCTCTTTTTTTTCTTAACTGCTCATGGTTATTAAAGAGTAAGCCAACTAGATCAAGGTAGTAATTTCGGATTCCTAATATTATGGGCATTCTTAAAATTTTAAAACTTGTTTTTAGCGCTTTTCTCAACGTAAAATGGATTCCGTTGAAAAAACAACAACAATGACATTACCTTTCTTTTTCAAAGTATTGTGCATACATTTGTGTGAAACTATGAATATATACATATATATATATGTGGCCTAAATAAGCACTCCCTTTTAAAATGCTGGGAAAAACAAAACTCCTCTTTAAAAAAATAAAACTATTCAGTCTTCACACAATATCAATTTTCACTCACATTTCAGGTCAAGTACCGATTTGCTTGTTGTAACAAGTCATCTTGCATTGGTGACAAAGTGTTAGTTCATGATACCGTTCAATTGAGACAAAAGTAGTGAGAAAAGGATTTTCTTTGCACTTCCAAGAATTGTACCATTCTCCAACAGGAAGCAGCTAATTTAACAATTCACTTACTAGAAAACACAGATACCGTAGAGGACACAATAAAAAAAAAAAATCACAACAGTTAAATTTCAACACTAAAGAGACACGACATTTTTAAAATAAGTTTCTATCTAGATTCTAAAAATGTGTAGCATCTGACACGAAAGCAATATCCCACAGCTTTCCACTGAACTGGACTCCATCTATACTTCACTTCACAGATCTAGGGTGTCAAACACAGAGGACCCAAATTCAATTCCTGTATGGGGAGAGAATTTTAATCAAGTATCTGAGCCTTTCTCCGGGGATGCTGTACCCCTATCAACCTGGGTTGGTCCTGACAGGTGGGTTCAGAAGCTTCCCCCACCCCCCTTCTAACTGATCTGAATAGTGTTGATGAGGACATAAAAACATCAGCTTTGAGAAAAGAAAAAAAAAAGATAAAAACCCTGTGTATCTACACGTACGTAATTGGAATTGAAAATTTCATACCTCATATAAGCAGGACTGGTGGAAGGCCTGAGCACATCGTTTGTCTTCACAGACCACATTAGGAACTTCCTCATTCAGGTGAAGGCAGTAACAAATTCCACAATCCATGCTCAGTTCCTGTACATACAGCAAAACATAACGACTTGTATCTTTATTCTTCTTTTAGTATCCCTGCGAGAGTTCAGGGAGTAACCAACTGTAAGATCTCTATCCAGGGCTGCCTACCTCAAAATTCCCATTTCAGGTAGATTCAGGGTTAGTTTCAGGTAGTTTAGCCCAAAATCAGGTAGTACAAAGACAAAGAAGGAAAAAAAAAGATGATAGTTGCCCCATCGAACGCGCTTGATTTTCGTGATATTGGGTAATTATATTTTGAAAACTTGTTTGTGCATACACGTGTGTGTGTGTGTGTGTACGTATGTGAGTGCGTGCATGCTCAAGCGTGTGTTTATATGTGGGGAGGGGAAGGGGGTGTTTGGGTGCGAAGAAGTTAAGATTAAGAGAGTGTATGAAATGTGGAGAGTTTAGTTTTTTTTAAAACATTTATATTATGGACTATCGTTCAAGGCACCTGTCATTCAGTATTGAATCTGGAATTGAGTGCAGGGTGACTGCCAAACTGACTTCAAAACCCCTAGCCCACACAAATAGAAACTACATTCAAACATATTTTCCGACACTAGCATAGGACACTGATGTCTTTTGTGACTTAAATATCATAGACAATTTGAACTAGTTTTGCCCTAAAAATACAACATGAATCCTGATCTGGGCCTGAGGAGAGGCAAGAAGAACATCAACTGCCAAAACCATGTTTGGTTTCAGCAATCACGGATTTTAAAAAGCATGCAAAACAAAACTTATTTATAAAACCTTTATAGTTAGGCTTACGGTAGAGCAAAAAGTGAAATTAAAAGAGAGTGTGTACTGACAGCCGGAGCTGGAAGGACAGTAGTAGTATAGGGTTTTACGGCGCTCGCAACTGCTAAGGTCATATGAGCGCGCGAAACACAAGTTGTTTACTTTCGCAAAAGTTCACTCCACGACTGGTCAGCTAATTGGCTTTAAAATGCTAAAATGTTAAAATATTAAAATTTAGTGTAAATACATTTGTGATTTAAAACAACTCTTTTAAGTAACAATAAAATTTTAAAATAATATCAAATTCACTCTACAACTCGCCATAAAGGCCAATGGCCTTTATAAAATTTTAAATTCTGCTGGGAGCAACGACGGAAAAAATATCCTGCAATTTCTTGCATTTATAATATTTCCTTCGGATCTCTCCAAAGTCCAGACATTCTGTTAAGATGTGTCTAATGGTAAAATCTGTGTCGCATCCGACACAGAACCGCTTCTCATCTCCCTGTAGGAGGTATTTGTGGGTCAGGGCCGTGTGTCCGATGCGCAATCGAGTAAAAATGACTTCGTCTCTTCTGGAGAGGTCCGAAGGATTTCGCTGTTCTAGTTTGGGTTTAATTTCATATAATTTATTATTTTTCTGCTTTTCCCAGTGGCTCTCCCACAGACTGGAGGTGTACTTTTTGCCTTTATTTCTAAAGTCAGTCTGTGGGAGAGTGTTTGTCATTGATCCCAGCAGAAGGGATGAAGCTTTCTTCGCCAGGTCGTCTACCTGCTCGTTTCCTCGGATGCCCACATGGCTGGGTATCCATGGGAACATGACGTTTTTTCCTGTTTCGGATAGTGTATGAATTTTCTGTTGTAGCCTAACTATTTTTGGATGTAGGAGTGTGTAGTTTGTGAGTGAGGTGATGCAAGACAGAGAGTCAGAAAGGATGAGGAAAGATTTGTTAGGAGTTACAGTGAGAGTGTGGGATGTAGTGATGTTGAAAACCTGGCAATCAGTGAATCACTGCATCATAGACTAAGTATTGATTTTTTTCAAAATGCTAAATCACAGTACCAGTATTTAATCAGCAATAAGCCATCATGATGCATAGGCATCCAACATAGAGCTTTCCGAGGGTTGAAAATGGCATTTCCTCATCACTATTCAATTTGTCATCATTGGTAAATCCGACAAATCCAGGAACACCAACCTTGAAGATACAATCATCAAGCTTGTGCTCTAATGTTCCCACATTTACGCACTTGATTGTCGAATGGCAAAACCATTTCCACTTATCGTTTTTATTTTAGAATCTGTTTCTTGCACCGCGGCCTCATCCTGCTGCCGTAGATTTTATTGTGTCAATTCTGAAGCCCCGCAATGCTCCAACTTTGAATAAACTTCAATTACCCCAACAACCGACGGCCGTCCCTTACTCATGCTGTACCCACACGATGCCAACGCCTACTACTGTAGGTTCATTGACCGGTCATGATGACGGGCCCGACAATCTAGAAATCGGAGGATGCTAGTTTTCTTTTTTGTCATTATAGTGACAGCAGTGAGAATATCAATTTAATTTGTATGGCGACACTGTGTTTTTTTGCGCACAAACTGCACGTTACAAATTTTTATTAACTGTAACTGTAAATCTAACGTTACGTCAAACTATCACCAGACAATAATCTGAGTGGTTACGAAAGTGAAAGTAGATTTTGATTTTTCCGATGGAGTCTCAGTATCTGTATTAAAACTTACACTTCTGCCAGCCGCCATAGCCGCTTCTTCGCGTGTAACGTACTCTCAGACGGGGGAACGCCGAACGTAATACATGTATCACAAACGCAACCGGTAAAATATGAACTCAGTAGCCTTTTCAGATTTGGTTTTGAATTAAACGGACAGATATTCCAGCCGCAGCAAAAAACCCGAAGATAGACACAAAGAATGAATGGATGAAAGGAAGGAGGAAGATTATCTATTCTCAGTAGACATTTTAGCCGATATGCACGTGAAAAACTATTGCCGACCGAACGGCACAGATAGACAATGGTCGAGTGTACGAAATGCGCAATCTGGCTGTTTCTAATACAACTTATTGCCGAGAGTTGCCGTAAATATCTGACAAGTTACGGAGGCAAGTGCTGATCTCTCTCTCTCTAACGCATGGGGTTGATATGATGATGCTGCAAGTACGGAACTTTCGGAATGTACGGATAGACACAAAAACAAAGAAGATTGGAAGCACTGCAGATCGAGTTTTTTTCTTCTTTTTCTTCTTTCGGCACCCATCGAAAATACGGTAGTTTTGACACCTTATCGATATGTCGGTAGAACAGGCCCAAAATCGGTATCTACTGAAAAAATCGGTAGATTTAGGTCGCCCTGTCTATCTCATATTGCAGTTGACTGTAGATACATGGTCGTTTGATCTACACATAAAGAAAAATCACCCCTTGTCTGAAAGGCAGCTACAGGCTGTTTTCGAAGGTACTCTTAATATTTATACTGACAAGAGTAGCTTTGGTTTCATTAAAAATATCATCTTTGCAGACATGGTCACAAAGCTGGTGAATATGTTGTACTACTTTTCAGTAAATGTGTCAGGACGTGGAGGAAACAGGTGCTTCTCAATTTTTGGGCATGTGGAGTTATTGGTATCATCTTAAAGCTTGTTCGCTTGTCTTGCTATAGGTGCAAAAAACGCCCTTATATCTTGAATAGAAGTCAAGACATTTTAAATCAAAGAAGGTGGGGTTGCCTGGTGTCAAAGGTAGAATTAGTGAGAAAATGGCTACAAAAGTTCGGTTATTTCCATAGCGTGATAGTCTGTAGAAACGGAAAGCTCATACTTTTTTAGCCTTTAACTTTAATCAACGTCTTTCAGTAAAATCCATTCAGAAAAGTGTTCTTAATTGGACAACAATGATGTTAAGCTAAAAAACAAAATTTGATAAAAATAGCCCAACTGGCAGAAAATTGCCAGTGAAAATTGCCAGTTTCTTCAATTTCATTATTTTGATGAGCGCCTGAATTCACCACGCTGCCTCACATATGAAAAAGCAAATCTGATATTATCACATAAAGAAAAACTGATGGAATCCTCTGAATTCAATTCTGGGAGAAAGAAAACTTGTGGGAAAATAGTGTTAACTGTTAATTAAGCGTCCATTGAACTGATTCATTCTGCTTCTTTTCCGAAGACAAGTTTTTTTTACTCTTTGGATACAAATGTAACTTTTCTAAAAACATCCCACAGAAGATTGACACTTTTCCTAAAACTAAAATGCGGATCGCGGCATGGCCTTGCAGGATCGAGAGCTGCAAATTACAGCTCGAGTGGCTCACTATAGAAGTACACGTAATGAAAAAAACATGAAATTCTCGGCCGATCCACGTTTTCGAAATAATAGAATTGACTTCCTGTTAGCGGATATGAAAGAAAAGCGCTGAAATGACTAAAAAAACTGACAGACGATTTTTAGTAATTTCAGCGCTTTCTTCTGTCCCCTTTAAAATGTAAAAATGACCAGAAAAGTTCTCCCCTGATTTCAGTATATACTTTATATACCTCATATTTTTACTTCTATAATTAATAAGTACACATACATAACTTCAGCCTTCCTTTGCATTACCTGAGGCAAACTACCTGGGAATTTTGAAAGATGCTGTTGTTTTACTTTAGTTATGACCTTTCAAAGCTGGAAAATTGTTGATTTCATACGACACCTTCGATATTGCGCAATCACTTTTAGAAACCCTAAACTAATATAATTGGAATAAATTTTCAATTTTGTACCACCACCTGATAGATTATTTTTTAACCTCCAGTTTGATGGGCCGTATGATATGGTTTGTGTGTGTTTAGTTGGATGTTTTGACATTTTCCTTTGGTGGGGTAGGGGCATAGAAATAGGTATAGGAAAAGCCCTGGGCTTGTGGTGGATTTTGGCCTGGTAGGAATAGTTAAGTGAGAAAAACTTGTATTCTATAGTGAGTTATTTACAATAAAAGCATCATTATGACACAGATAAAGGCATTAGTGTTCCTGAAGGAAAAATAAAAGGATCAAGCCACATTACAGTAAAACATCAATAAATTTGACTCACTGTTCGACTGGTATCCGCTGGAGATGGAAAATCGAAATCCAATACTTCTTGTAAGTTATTCAGCAATGAACGTTCCACATCCCTGTTGAACAACAATATAACTTATAAGTAAAACACATAATATTTCAAGAACAAATGACACAATATTGAATCTATGAATAATAAGTATGACAGATGATTTTAAAACGCAAAAACATCCTATCTATACTTGCAGAAAATTTATAAATTAGTTCATGAAGACACACAAACATGTGTGATATAGTGTTTGAATCGTAACATGAGTTTGCAGGTTTGGAAGTTCGCAGCTCAGCCCAGCCTGACAGAGTGTCTATGGGAAAGGCACTTTACACTTATTTTCTTCCCTTCACCCAGGTGTGGGTGGATACCCAGCCATTTAATGAAAAATCTAGTTGGTAAGTTATTATTTAAGCGACTGTGGGAACTTGGACTGCATGCTTCCCAAGAAGTTGAGATTGTTTGAGAATTCTATTAGGTTTGCTGGGGTAATAATATAAATTATAGAGAACACAGAGCTTGCAGCTGAGCAGAAATTTGCTCTACAAAAATGCTTTTTAATATTATCATAAAATAAAAAGTCAATAGTAAATTTGACATACAAATAGCTGTTTATTGCCTTAGAAAGGCAACACATTTCATTACAAAGTAAATTTATTCTTCCCCGAGTTCACACAATGATGTTGCTTGACAAACCACTTCTCAACTAGAAAGTGCTGTTCGGTGGAGTAATATGATAATAAATAATACTTAATAATAATTAATATTAATAATAATAATAATAGTAGTAATAATTGTATTAATATTAGTAAAATAGTAATGATATTATAGATAATAATTGTTTGCATTTATACAGCTAGAGCATACCTCTCAATGCGCTTTCCATTTATTATTGACCCAACAGACACCATTCCATTCTGAAACATTCAACTTCTTGGGAATGTGCGCTAAACACAAATCTGGGCTGAAGTGAGAGCCAAAATAGTGTACACTCCATTTGGCCCCAATCATAGCCAAAAAAAACCCAACCCAAAAACCCAGCAAAGTAATCTGTCTCAAGAATAAAAATATTCAGTATTCTGGCCACTGGAAAGAGCAAATCGAGAACATCTTTTTCAGACACAAAAGCTGCAGAACAAAAACAAAATGATAGAACTTACCATCGAAGAAGGTTGACGTTCAATTTTTCTCTGAGTGGGGCAGTTGCTGTAAGAAGCAAAATATCATCATAGTAAGGAATTGCAAAAATCTAAAGAAAAATAAACAAAAGCATCGTGTGTGCTATAATCAGAAAATAATACATTGTTAAGTTATAGGATAATTTACAGTCGCACATTCGAACCATGAAAGGAAGTTCATAAGAGGACAAAACTAAAGTGAAAGAGGCAAGTTCTCAATTTCGATTCTAACTTCGACGCAGTGGGAACTCGGACAAAAACCGTAAATGTGGGCAGACAGTTTCATTGCCCTCCTTATCAAATAAAGCAACAGACAAAGCGTGCAGCCAAACCTTCCAAATCTTCTAAAAACTTCAACAGAGCTGAAATCAGACACGAAGCTGACAGTTTCAATAAATGACAAGACATTAACAGATCAGACCAGCCAACCCTATTGGTATCTCACATTTCTCAAAACAAGTCGTAAATATGCAAAAACTATGAGTAAATAGTATTTTTAGACAATCATACATACCTGATTCAGCACCTAGAAACCGACACTCTGGTAAGGTTGAGGGCTGTTGGCAGTTGACAGTTATGTGCAGAGACAAGTTTTGTCCTGTAAGGAAATAGAGGCAGAAAGTCAGTCTATCAGTGAATCAACTTGAAATAGTCAACAAAATCTTGGAATTTAGGCACTAGTATAACCTCATTGTATAGCAAGTGCTGTAAAACTCTTACTAAAATAAATTTTTAAAGTCCTGAAATTAAGCTACACGTCTGTAAATGAGAGGGAACACCTTGTCGTGACTTCTTTCCTCCACATTATTTGTGTATTTATAGTTTGCATAATTTTGCATTAAAATCATTTCAGCTCATAATCATGATATGACTCTTTATTTTAAAAATGTGTATACATCATTGTGAAGCCGATTCATACCAACATAACTATACTGTTGTCTATTCTTTAAAGTATGAAAAATAAAACCGTGATCACGAACCCAATGCAATGCGCCTGTGTGTTGCGGAAAAGCTGGGATGTTCAGGTTCAAGCACCCAACATTTCTCATCAATTTCCTTCAGAGTGTTCCAGAAGTTTTGGTAGGACAGGACTGTGGCTTCAAACTGCTCCACAACATGCTTGAGTCTTGTCTGCAAAGACAGAGAACCATTAACTAATTAGTTTGCTTCAGTAAGGATATGGGCAGATGGAAACCAGAATTTTGCACACTACATTTTTTTGTATTTTTCAGTGAACAAAAAATTTAAGGCATTAATAAATTTATAGACAAATGAAATAGAAAAAGGACTACACACTCAGAATTAGATACTGATAATAAACAAATTTTGTTGAAAAGATTTTAAATAGACCTGCAAAAGTATATCCAAACTTAAGCTGTGGTCAACAAAAATGTAAGCTAAAAATAAAATGGAACCAAGAACAAAATATAGACTCCATATTAGTTTTTTAATACTTTAAGAGTAGAAAAAAAATATTACAAATTCCATTCTAAAATTGAAAAACTTTTATGATATGTAGTCAATGCTGTTATGCCATTTCATTAAAAATTTCACTGACACAGAGGACGCAGCAAAAATCTACAACTGATTTGATATACAATGGTTTCTTTTGGAGACAGGCTAAATTCAGAGGTCACGACTCTTAAAGAACCGAAGAGTGTTGATAGGGACGCTAACCCATACACTTACATTTATTAAGCTTAAACAAGGAATCAAATAATGGATTCTTAGAGCTTGTCTCCTTATGCGCGGGGCGACGTTACATGGCGCCTGGTCCTTATCGCTCTAAAATCAATAAAGTAACGATCATACAGAAACTGTCTCCTCAAAATTTAACGCGACTGTCACATCCGACCGGTCCATGTAGCGATCGAGAATCTCGTCGCGTGAGACAGACCTGGGGGTCTTGCAGGTTTATAGCATCACCCTTGATCAAAATACCTAGCCAAGGTGTGCCCACGGTTGACACGCCGTGCGCGGGGAGTGTGTGTGTATGTGTGCATGTGTGTCGGTGAAGGCAAAGCTCGAGGCTATGAGCAAAAAATAACTTGCTACTGTCTCTCTGTTGTGAATTGTCAGTCGCGCACAGGATTTACCAGCCAAGCGCGACCTAACGTTGCGTCGCGCATAAGGAGACACTTTTGTCGCTTCTGTCCCACACGACTGAATATTTGGGCACGACGTAGTCGTGCATAAGGATACACACCTCGCAACTGATCGCAAGAGACTAAACGTCGCGCCGCACATAAGGATACATAGGCTAAATCAACAAAGAAAATGGAAAAGAGAATGATAGTCGTACGTTTGTTGCCCAATTAAATTCAAGCTTGTGCGGAAGATCTGTGATGCATACTGGAACTGCTGTTGTGCTCTGATGGAAAAATAAGAGTACAGGTATCAGTAGTATTCCAAAGAAAAAAAATAATGTACAACCATAATTATTAGGGATAAAGCTCATTTCATGGCAGGGTCAGTTTCACATCTGTGCCAAGCAATTCGTTTTTTCTGGCCTACAGACCTATTTGGACACTCACTTTGACTTTAAGGACTACTGTTTTGATTGCATTTTATTTTAATTTATCATGTGGTCATACTATCCCCCCCCCCCTCCCCCCAAAAAAGAAAGAAACTAGAAAAAAAAGGATTATGAAAAATAGAATGAAACTAAAATCAATCATGACAGAAATTATGTTCGCACAAGGCTGAAGTGAGAAACGAAACAAGAGATGAGACACATATCAACAAATCATTGTGGATTGGCACAGTCATGGTAGTAATCTACATCAATGATACGTCAAGAATTTGAAAGCAGAAATGAGTAAACTGTTTTAAGTGACAAATGAAAATCATTTGTACAATTAAGAAAAAAAAAGACAGGACTTTTGCACCAACTCTGAAGTCTGTTTATTTCTTGTTTCATTTCTTTTTTTTTTAAGAGGGAGGGGGAAAAAATGACCTTATAGAAAAGTTTGAAACCAATAAACTGAAATTCTAAAGTCAGAGATGTCCCTTGACATTACTCAGTAGAAATTACCCCATGTTTCTACTGCTTAGGAAGATCCTCATATTAATACACACAGAGGTAAAGGTGAAAAATGTCAATGTTTCTTTAAAAATTGTTCCAATATCTGTACACTGTGTGAGAAACAATACTGTGAAAACAATTGAGAAAGTAGAGACAGCGAAAGCAGGACATGAAAGGAAGACAATATGCAAATCACTATAGAAATATCATTTTTAGGCAGACTTTGACTGAAGACATAAACCAGGGTGGTTACATTTGATACCTGAGTCTTGAGATGGATTTTGATTTTATGTAGTCTCCCGCCTTCATCTGTTATACCGATCTGAACAGCTGAGAAGTCTTCATCAATGCTAAGTAATCTGACAGGAGATAAAACAAAAACCAAACTGAACTGCAATGAACTGTTAATTAAAAATGAAAATCTTAATTAAAAATGAAAATCAGATAAAAACCAATTTCGATACGCATGTACTTAAATAACCTCATTTTTAAAAATCTCCTGCGCGGATTGGAAAGAAGATATGAAATTTAAAAGATAACTTTATATGGGCAAATTGATACTGTGAGGTTATTTCCAGTGTGTGAGCCTATAGTGCCCTCAGAATAGCTCACCCTTTGCTTGTATGAAAGGATGAAGGTGTGCAGTACAACCTGTACACTATAATAGTTCCTAACATAAATACCCATCAGCCTTTCGCCACCGAAACAAGTACAGTGGAATCCTGTTATAACGAGAGGGAGGGGACTTTTGCGAAATGTCTGTTATAGCAGGATTCTCGTTATAAGTGACCCAGTAATAAATTCAATGGAAATAAATAAGTAGGCCTAATCTATGAGTATGGTGTTCTGTTTATTTCTTTTTGTTATCTCCCCTGAGGATGAGTTTGTTTCAACATGACCTCTAGGTCATAGGCCTACTTGATCAAAAATCGAATCAGGTTTCTTTCTCTAGCGTTAGTGATGTTGACAGCTCGGTGTAGGCGAAAGAAAGGGCTCTGTGTTGTCCCCCACCCCACCACATCCTGTGGTGCGTTCCGTCTGCTTGCGCACGTCACACACTCGTTCCGTCCGTCACATTGCTGTGACCTCTCCATCCCCGCATCGGAGAAGAGAGGCATGGTAGGCCTGGATAATCTAGACTAGGCTGGCCTATCACGCGATGTGTTCTGCTTGTCTGCGCAAGCCACACCCTCCCCATTCATTCGCTCCGGCCTTCACTGTTGGCACACATGGGCTCCCCCATTCTTTGTTTCACTAGTTCACCAACAAGCTTCTCAACTTGCGAGGTTTTACATTATGCATAATTGGCCTATACGCTGTGCACAGCAGCAGCAATATTCCGCTATAACTGACTCGCGTGTTAGTCTGATTGCGCTATGGCAGTATTTTATTTACAAAGATAAAGAAGAGAAAAAAAAAGGGGTTTTAGAATAGTGTCTTTATAACAGACTTCTCGCTATTTCAGGACTCGTTATGGGTGGACTCCACTGTAATCTGATTCCAAAAATGGATGACTCAACCATAAGTATGAAAGAATGTTTGAGCTTGTGATTGTGAAGCAGATGTCTGAAAAGACATCTGCATAAATATGTTATTTAAAGGGAGCATAATTCTGACCACATGTGCAACAGTGGGACATCACCTGAGAAAAATAGTTGTAAGAACGCAACTTAACCTTTTAAGGCGCTGAGCTAGAGTCATTATCTTGACGCTGTTGTCGGTATAAATAGTTTTCTCCAAAATGAAAATACTGTACTCACACTGATTGTTGAACTCTGAACCTCCAAACTTTATTAGCATTTCCTCCACTGTGTTCACACATTTCATTACTGTACAGCCCAGGCAACTGAGCGTACCTGTATGTATAAGCTGCACTCACTAAATCTTATTAAATCCTGAACTTTTCTTCACAAGTAAGCCTCACTGTTTAATAAGAAGCAGTACATTATACAACACAGATATGTCTGTTTGACAGCGTTTTTATGATTAAGCTAAGGTGTGGTGGAGAGGAAAATATGTCAACTTTTAATGTTTTAGATATATGCTACGAATGGACAAGGGAGTGACGCTCCTGCAGTCGCGACAATTTGCAATTAAGCTGCGTCACTGTTTAAATCGCATGATTTAAAGCTGAGGAAAAGAGTCATGGCCCAAACTTTACCGTAAACTAAAATTTTTTTTGTGTCACCTTGATATCTTTCACAGATCCACTGCACTAGAATTCATAAAATGCTCCTAGTGAATTAAAAAATGAAATGAAAACAGTCGAGTAAGCATACAACAAAATAGGCAGGGCACAGAAATCTTTAAGTTATGTACATGTATTTCACAATGAATGCATTTTAAATATATAAAGAATACATGCATAAGAAAAAAATTCGGGACCTGGAAAGGTGTTCGCTGTGTGTGTGATTCGCTAAATGCATGCTTGCTATGGGCTTACTAGTTTGGGTTTTTTTCCCCTCCCCTGACACATGAGGCATAGTGCACTGATAAAAGATTCCAATCATCCTACTTACTTGTTGCTGTCAATTTCCAGAACTTGTTCCACAATTTCTTCATTCCAGTCAGACCACATAGCATCGCTATGAACATGCTGCATACAGGTTTCCTTTAGAAAAGTGAGGAGAAAAATAAAAATAGCCCAATCAATTAATTGTGTAAACACGCCAATTTCAATATCATAAAATTGTCTGAAAATAATACTATATCAAGCTATTTTACAGCATTAAAAGAATTAATAATGATTACAACTGGTAGCAAAGCAGAGGAAAAAAACAGCTAGTCTTTGATCAAAGAACAAACCGCCATTCTCCTTTATAAACTTCTCGAAAGTGAAAAAAACCCCCAAAGTACACATTTTCAACTGTTTAGAATCTAATGTTGAAGCAACTATTTGGATAGAGGTTATCAGGCTGAAAGTTATTAAATTTATAGGATGTGCTGTGTGATGTCCGTCAGATTTTAAGGGGAAAAAAACACAACCACATTTTCAGAGATAGCTGTTTAGAATCCAGCAGTGATGATCTAATAATATTATAAATAATACTATTCATTAATAAAAGAAAACAAAAACAAAAGAAATATTGAAGAAAGTTTGTTTGAACATTTACAAATGAAGCCTAATATTGAGAATATTTATTTTTCCTTGCATATAAACCCTGCTGTAACCAACTTAATAAAACCCAAGAGGCAGAACTTACAGCAATCAGAATGAATTCCTTCAAGAATGTTGCTAGACTGCTTGAAGACTGAAGCCTCTGGAAAAGGAATTAGTTTAAAAAAGTTAACTATGATCCAGTTAAACATTGTGTCAGAAAGTTATGAAAGGTATAGATATTCATATCATTTTATTTGGTGTTAAATAATTACAGATATATACATACACACAGTCTAAGATACACATATATAAATTGGCAGGACATGGAAATCTTGCCTATTGTGTGAATTCCGCCATGCATGTATTCTCAATACAAAGAACATATACGGCACGGCATAACAAAAATTTTGGAACCTGAAAAATCTATTTGCTATGTGTCCGTGTTTGCTAATGTATAAAGCACTATATATACAAGTAGTAATTCATTTTTCATACAATAGTTACAGCAGTTGAACCTGTTCTAATGGCAATCTGTATAAAAGACAATCAACAGTACAAAGAGCCTCTCCCTATTCCCCCCCCTCCCTTGCTTTTGGTTACCTTAGGATGACACTGTGTAAGACTCCCACTTGTCTAATATGGACACTTTTCCCATTGACAATAAGTCTTAGAAATTTCGAATGAATGTATATATCATGTACTATGGCACGAAAAAGTAGTCTTGAAAATACTCAGTCTGACCCTGCTTACTTGACAAGAAAAAGTAGAAAAACATTAGATTTGTTTATTTTTATTGCTAAAACAACATATTACAAAATATCTGATCTCAAACAATTAACTTTAACAAAAATATTATACATAAGAAGTATAAAACACTCACAAATTGCATTCACTGATCATGTACACTTTTTAAAAGACTACAAATTACAAGATAATTTTCTTTTTAATAAAGTAAAAGCATATAGGGCAATAAATACTTTTTAAAAAATACTTTAAATATCAATAAAAGCTCAATATTATTACATCTGGTAACATCATCAAAAGTACCTGTCTAATTAAATCGGACTTGTCTCGAATTCGATGCTCCAGCTTCCACTCACACTCGATGCGGGCCTTGGAAAGTACTTCAGGAACATGAATTGCCATGTAGTATGGTTTTCCCTGTGAACAGTCTCAAGAGAATTACAAACTTGGAAAGATATCATAAAAACAATTTATAATTAATAAACTGATATTTTCAATTTAGTGTAGATTGTATCTCCTCTGGAAAATGACAAGACAGTAATTTATAATTCGAAGTGATTATTCGGACTCGAGTCCGAATATGAAAAAATGTTATTCGGACTCTGATTCTTGTCCAGCATGACATCACTTCCAACTTCCTGTGACTCGTGACTCCGGCTTCTTGTCCTGCCTCACTCGTGACTCGCCCCAGGCTGGGTAGAGACCGGGATCACTTCGGGCAAAAAGGCGTTTTGTGCAGGAGCCGAGTTTTAATCTTACGATGAATTTGAGGCCGGCCTAAAAAGTTATAGCGCTTCTAATAAATGTTTATTTGTCAAGAGGTCATCAGAAACAATTAAAGATGGCTCGTTAGCGTGTGTCGGGGTCGGATGGGCGGCCTGCACACGTGTGGCAGTGTGCGTGTCGGGGAGGGGGGTGGGGGCACTATCGGTCCGGGCGTTGAACGTCGCATATGCGTCAGTCTCCCCCCCCCCCCCCCCCCCGACACGCACACTGTCCCCCCCGCAACTGATCATTATTACACTAATATTAATAAGCTAGTCTTGACGTGGATCTACGTAATGAATTGTGCGCTGGTCTATGGAATCAAAAGTTGACGTATGCTCAGCTCTACACAGCAACACAACTTTTTCTGGATAAACAGCTCATAATATGCAGGTGCCAGGTGGTCTGCTAATCTTCAATTTCACCTTTTTCTACAACAAAGAAAGTGGGAAACATGGGGGGGGGGGGGGGGGGGCGTATCAATGAGGCGGCGGGCATCGGATCGGCAGAAAAGGTGTGTGTGGGGGAGGGGGGGGGGACTAAAAAATGGCGGAAAATTGGAAGCACTGAACGTTAGAGCTATAGAACGAAGACACTTCCTTTTTTCCGGACCCGAGTCCGAATAACATTTTTTCATATTCAGACTCGAGTCCGAATAAGAATTTTTTTAATTCGGACTCGAGTCCGAATATGAAAAAATGTTATTCGGACTCGAGTCCGATTAACGACGGCCTTTATAATTACACTACGAACATCCAAACCAAACTTACAGTGTCCCAAGTATTTTTTAAGGTTTTGGTCTGTTTTACAGGCATGCACAGACTTACAATGTGAGTAATCAAGGTTTCAGTACAGAAAACAGCTACACATATTTCATAAAATCTCTACTGTACTGAGTACGCAAAATTAAAGTTAACGAAAGCTTAATTTTAGCTTGCAAGTGTGCAAGTAGTTTATTATAAAGGATCATCTATTGTAAAATTATAAAAAACAGAGAGTGAAGAGAGTTTGCAGGCATTATTCTGGTCTTGGCCTCGACTAATTATCCAATCTACGGAGTAGTCTCCGCCTAAGATCCTGGAGCGTGGGAGTTTAAAAGGCAGACTCTTAGGAGAACGTGATCTTCACCAACTCACCGCCGGGGATATTCCATAAGACTCATGGTCAGGCCTAAAATCTGCAAAATATTCTCGCCTTGCCTTACCCTGAAATGTACTGAGATGATCCGCGGCTGAGTTTATTACACACTTATGGTGAGAAAAGAGTGGTCAACCTTGATGACCAATCACTCTATAGCATAAAAGGCATGGAATTTTCACTCATCAAATCTTGAGTCTCAAGATCCACACTCGCAGTCTAGCCGTACTTATTCTTAATATGATGGCTAGACTGACCATTTACCAAAAATAGGCCTACATTTTTAGTGTGCAGTACCTAAAGTATTTGTATTTGAGACGAAACCAGGTGCCTTAATGACAGTGCATGTATTTTAAACCTCCTGTTTTCTAATGTTAATAGGGCCTAAGATAAGTACGGCTAGCCTTAAGTACGGGTAGACTTCTTGTCTAGCCGTACTTAAGTACGGGTAGACAGCCAGGCTAGCCGTACTTAAGGACGGCTAGACTGTCAGGCTAGCCGTACTTAATTTTGATGGCTGAATTGTAAATGAAATTTTTAGTTTGCAATGCCTAAAGTATTTGTATTTTAGACAAAACCAAAAGGTGCCTTACTGACTTGCATGTATTTGAACCTGAATAATTACTAGATCTAGATCTAGATCTAATTATGAGACCTGTGTACTTAACAGGCTTGAGTCGATAGGGTCAAACCTAGATCTAAGTACGGCTAGACTGGCAGTCTAGCCGTACTTAAGTACGGTTAGACTCTCAGTCTAGCCGTACTTAAGGCTAGCCACTTCGTAATTTTAATGGCTCCTCCCCTTTAAATGTCCAAAATTTATAGCTTTCCATCTGTGACTGAGTTCTCCTGCTGCCTCTGCCATTATAACGCACCCATTGCATTGTGACAGCACTAATCTTATTGGTAGCGCCAATTGCCACCGAGTGACACTGTGGCAATTGACAAAAATTGACTGGTAGTGTCAGTTGCCACCGAGTGACGCGGTGGCAATTGACAAAAATTGACTTTTTGTCAATTTCCACCGAGTAAATTGGAGCTCTTTCGCGTTGGTGGGTAGATCTAGCTTATTGTGCTCGAGTGCTCGGTGTTGTGCGTTCGCCTCTCTGTCCGTCTGTGTGTGTGTGTGTGACACTACCAATCTTATTTTACTTTTCCGATCCAGTGGCCATCTGGGTACTAGAGGTCTAGATCTAGATCTAGATCTAGATCTAGATATAGGTCTAGCCCTTCAACCTGATACAGCACCAATCAAAAATCAATCTTTGTCTAACAAATTGGGATGCAGAGACAACAACTGAACCTGCTATAGATCTAGAATCTATATCTAGATCTAGAATTCTAGTGGTCAGAAAAACGAAAGCTTTGGAAAGTTCAAAATTCGATTAAATTCATGATGTCATCTGACGCGGTCTTGTATGTAGGCCCTATCCCTACCCAGATTGTCATGAAAGTTCAGGCGAAGCCCTCCGGTGTTTGATTGTCACACCTCAGTGTGATCCCATCCATCTGATTGTGTGGTCTCATCAAGATTTATCATTCATGATCATGTTCACGGGAGTGGATCAACTTATCAAGACAAAATTGTAACTTCTTAAAGTCCCAGCTTTTTTACTAGATCTAGATTCTAGATCTAGATCTAGATCTATATCTCTAGATCTAGATCTATATCTCTAGATCTAGATCTAGATCTAGATCTAGATCCTAGATCTAGATTAGATCTACTTTTACTTTTAGACCTCGTCTAGACCTCCTTACACAGATTTCCTGAAACCCTTTGTATGTAATGCAAAGGCTTTTTTCAGAAAACATGGGAACAAGTCCTGGAATAAACTCTTCATATGGCATCTTATCCGAACTCGCGAGAAAATGTTACTCTTCGTCTTCACACTTCACATCAAAAGTTCCCTGGAAAGAAGTTGGAACTCGCGCTTAGCCTGCGTTGTTTTTATTTGGCCCCTACTTTCGATTTTCGATTCCGTGATTGCCAGATTTTTTCACAGTGTATAAAATTATACCAGCCTCTTTTCATGTTTTTAATATAGCCAGGGCACTGAGGAGCTCTATGCTTCATTCTTGTTTTCTTCTTTTTCATAGTCAATATTTTTGCAACTCTGAAACAATGAATCAAAGCTAAAGAGCTTAAAAGAAACATTTTCGACATTCGAAGTATAAAAGCAACTTGTTCTATGTGGCAGAATACCAGTCCCCTGCGAGAGCCAATCGTTAAAGCGATTGATATTCTAGCCAATCAAGATCGGAAATGATATGCAATCGTAAACAAAATTCTAAAAATAAGTTTAGCTCGCGCAAGCTACCCATGTTCGAAGTGGATGAGGGTTCCACACATGTCGTCAAGGAAGCGCGTGGCTGTGTGAGTGGTCTGTTACCCTGAATATTATATTCTGCTTGGAGTATAAAAGAGCGATACCCCCACCTTTCCAAGATGTGTGATCACTCCCGACCTACTGTGCCAGACCCAGACGTCGAGCTCGAGGAAACGCTTCGTCGGTTGACTTTCGTGAGACAGACAAGCCTTAGTTCGGGTTACGAGCGCAGTGATAAAAACACAGCAGGCTTATCAGATTCTCAAACGCCAGGACAGTCACCAAGAAAAGGGCTTAGGTCGCGCTCGTTTTCTCACGATTCGTACAAATCCAGCATGCAACAACAAGACATGAATGGTCATATTTCAACTGCTTCTGCTGAACATCACACCAAAATGACGAATGGGGCAGATCCTAGGCCTATCACTTCGAACGGCGTCGCTGCAGCAGAGGTAAATGAAGATGAAATTGTCGATGAGATGGCATCACAGTACAAACAAATAATAACACATCTTGGAGAAGACCCCACTCGGCAAGGTCTGTTGAAAACACCACAGCGGGCTGCTAAGGCTATGATGTTCTTCACGAAAGGTTACAAAGAAAACATAGCTGGTAAGTCCGTTCAGATTAAACTACCGTACTGCACAAATAGTTGTTTTTCCGTGTCATTTGACGTCGTACCATTAGTCAGTGACAGAGTTTTTTTTTTTTTTGGTTTTTTTTTTTGGGGGGGGGGGGGGGGGGGGCTTTAATTTACAACTTGTTTACATAAGAGGGTCTCTCCCACTGGTCCCGGATATTGTAGCCAACTTCGAAGCAAGCAAGAGGGCTAAATGCAAATCGGATTTTATTAGTGCGATCCCTTGTTTTTCAATCTGTAATCTGTCTTTTTATGGCGGTATCAGAGTTCGTCCGCACTTTATTCCCGAAAACTAAGTTTTCCAGTTTCTGGTAGTTTCCAAATAACAATGCAATCCATTATATTGACAGTCGAGTAGATAGGCTACAAATTGAACTTTTTAAAAAAATATTAGAGCCTGATTAACATTATACACAAGCCCCCTCTCTCTCTCTCTCTCTCTCTCTCTCCAACCCCCCCCCCGTTTCGTCATCTTATTGTGTCAGATTTTTCTATCATCTACTAACTGCTGATCGGCAAATACATCGCCCCAAGCGAACTTAAAATTTTTAAAAATCGATCTCAAGCAATGCTCAGGTTGCGAGTTAAGTATTTGTTTCCTCAAAGTCTACTTCCTTAATTGTACGAATTTATTTTTTTAAAGTTGCTTTTATGTAGTTTTTATATCCGCCTGCTATCGTTGGAAAAGTTAAAGAACCAGCAAGTTGCTTTCTTGAAAAACAAAAACATTACAACCTGTGCTTGTATTGAGTCTCAGAGCACGTGAACACCAGATATGGTATTGTTGTATATTTTAAACATCTGTCTTTTTATCTTCCTGCTTCTCTCTCTCTCTCTCTCTCTCTCTCTCTCTCTCTCTCTCTCTCTCTCTCT
>NW_004797433.1:884035-886443 GCF_000002075.1 Aplysia californica | reverse complement strand
TCTCTCTCTCTCTCTCTCTTATTTTCTTCTCTCTCTCTCTCTGTGTGTGTGTGTGTGTGTGTGTGTGTACTTTGTATGTGTGTGTTCGTTTGTTTATTTGAACCAGAAGAAAAGGTTTCTATGTGTGTATAGAAATATTGTTGTTTGTGAGATGAGAAGTTATATATATATTTCCCTTATAACTATGCAAACTGCTTGTCTGCGTTCGTCAGTGAATGCATTTTTAAACCATAATCCTCGTTCAAATGGGAGGCCTGTAATTATCTTCGGGCTCGCACCGGCGAGGACTCTTTTCACTGCCAAACACGTGAACATTACGTTATCTTCCGCGTTAAAGGGGGAAAAAAGAGACTTAGAAGAAGGAGAAGAATCGACGGTTTCGACTGTTGAACTGCTGTAGGATTATTTGTCTCGACCATTTAGAAAGTCCTGCTGAGACTTTGATTCTTTGCCTCGTTCGTATTTAAAGAGGGCAATGTATTTTCCATCGCCCCGTACTTTCATGTGTCATTACCGTGTTCCGCTGGGTACATCACGCTGACTCCGCTCCAACAATCGGGTCCACTGTGGTCTCTGGCCTGTATTAGTATTGGTAGCCCCGGTTGTCGTTTTTCTTCACCCTTCGGTAAATTCCCTGTCTTCGTGCTTCTCTTGCCTGTAGTTATATATTAACATGCTCATTGATACCGGGTTTGCATAGTCCTGGTCTTGTTTTGTAAGCCTGCTAAAATTGAGAATAGCGAAGCGTGGGGACGTGGGGTCAATGGCTTGCTCAGTAATAAATAATACAAGATGCCTTTAATAGTTGTATGTAGATCTATGTATTTTTCGTGTGGTCTTTTTTTTTACATCATAGTGAAAACAGTACAGTGTACTTTGATTTCTGACGAGTCAAAACGTTAAATTGCTGTCAATATCGATTTAAAAGTCAACAACCCCTGCCCCGTCAAAAAGTCAGGACCGCATTTACATTTTAGAATCTAATTGTCGGCGTCCACGTCGATGTCTGCGGTGACGATGAAAACATTTTGAAGCAGATTGTTATGTTTCTGGACTGATGGCCTTAAGTGTAGCACTAGACAGCCGAGGTGGCCTTAGGAACTGAAATAAATGTTGTTTTATGTGCTCCTATGGGCCTCTGTGTGTAATGACGATATGGACCCTACAAACAATCATGACGAACAATTAAGAGCGTAATTTCTCTGACGACTCGAGCTGATTAATTTCGCATGACATGATGTAAACCCATAATGGTGTACCAGCTGTAGGAAATATGATATTGTGCGTAATTTGAAACCGCTCTCTTGGTGTTTGTTTGATGCAGCTATTTATGGTCATTTTGAGTTTGGGGTCATGGACTGACAGATTGGAAGGCTCATCATCGTCGTGGACCTCTCTGGTGCAGAAAGACGAAACAGACAGATATAGGCAGACAGACAGAGGGATGCTAGACTCTTTTGAATAGAACTTTTGATACCGGCGTTCTGTTGTTATCAAGTGCTTTCTGTTCAATATATTGAATGCTGAGCGTAGCAACTTAGGTAATGCACCTTTTCTTGTGTGTATGTGTGAGTGTGTGTGCGTGCGTGCGTGCGTGTGTGTGTGCGTGTTTGTGTGTGTATGTGCGTGTGCGCTTGTGTGTATGTTGCGTTTCCTTCCTAAGGACACACCTCCATGTCCTATCTGGGCTTCGAACCAGCGACCTTGATGGTACGAGTCTAGTGGACTGTCTTGTCTGCCAGCGCTGTTGGGCGCAGTTTTTCCCTCAGTGATATGGTAGAAGTGAGACTTCTCGTCAACCGGATTTTGAAATGTTTGATTCAGCGTTTTCACGCATTGACACAGCCCCAGCTCACACTAAAAACATTTTCACTTGTCGCACAGCTGTGAGTATGCAAAGGAGACAATTTTCAACATTTCCTCACTCCTCACCTCCTGGTGACATCATACTCCGCAGCCATGCTACGGGTGGAAATGCTCCTTGTGTGTACGGGCCTCTAAGTCAACTGAAATTGCAAAGCAGGATACACAAGCAGCACTCTCAAAATATATGTATAATGAACATAGTTATCAAGGATCTTTAGTTTCTTAGAAAAAAAGCCTTCTGAAACGAAAGCACTGAAGAACCTGGTGGTTTTTACACACACACACACACACACACACACACACACACACACACACACACACACACACACACACACACACACACACACACACCCTTAGCAATAATTCCTCCGTTAGTATCGGACCGTCGACTTCAAGAGTCATAAAGTCATGATGATGCAACACATTTTATGGCTGAGTCTGCCAGAATCAGGGAACATCACCATCATCATCATTGCCTTTCTCACCCTGCATCAGGGTATAGGCCACGGACAAACACCCTCCACTTGTCTCTATTCTGGGCT
>NW_004797433.1:882722-883935 GCF_000002075.1 Aplysia californica | reverse complement strand
CAGACAGACAGACAGACAGACAGACAGACAGACACACACACACACACACACACACAGAGAGAGAGAGAGAGAGAGAGAGAGAGAGAGAGAGAGTTTTTGTCACTGAGCTTTCTCACAAGCACAGACCATTACTTTGGGTGCGTTTATTTTTGCCGGCTGACATTTTACTCTGCTTCCTGTGTCGAACATATTTGCACCTTTTTTTTCTTTGCTATTTGATCTTCTGTTTTTATTTAACGGTTTGGGTTGGAGAGACGGACGACAGCGATTCGACTGAATGATAGAGTGACCTAGAGCTATAGGACAAAGGTGTTGGGTTTTTTTTAGTGGGCCTTTCTACCAATTCTTAGTGTGCAGACTCCTCTCATTTTGTAGATCGGAAAACTTCCCACATTGGCATGATTCTGTGTTTGTCGCATTCTCACACAAATAATTATGAAAATACATTGTTTGTTTGTTTGTTTTGGTAAGTGTTTTTACGGCGCTCGCAACTGCATAAGGTCATATGAGCGCGCGGGACACACTTAATATTTTTTAGTTGGTAGGAAATTTTGAATTTTGCCCGGGTGGCGGCCGAAGCCTACTTTTATCGATTTTAGGCCACCAAGCGATCTTTAACGTGCGCAGCTTGCACACGGACCCTCCGAGATTTTTCGCCCTTGTCCGAGAAGGCTAGGTGTAGATCTTTCCTGCCAGAAGAACAGGGGTGTGGCAGAAAGACAGCTGTAAGAAGGAGTCAAGGGGTAGAGGTAGAAAGGCTGCTGGAAGAGTCAGGAGCCCAGAGGAGGGGGCAAAGGAGGTGAGGGGATGGGGGCAGAAAGAGGAGACGAAAGCAGACGACAGAATATTGCCAGAGAGCAGGAAAGGATGGGAGAGGAGACAATTTTAGAGAAGAAAATTTTTCGGTCGCTACTCGGATTCGAACCCGGAACCTTTGAATGAGAGGCCAACACCTTAACCTCTTGGCCACGAGAGACCCCGTGTAAATACATGTAAACTAAATTCGTTTTTCTTTGATAGCAGTGTATTCTTGAACCGTATTCGCTTAAATATAAATTCCCAAATCTCTGACACAAGAGTGTCAATTGATGCTTTAGTATGTAATGGATCCCGGGAAAAAGCCGTTGTTGAACGCTCTGAAAGCTAACTATAGAGCTAATACGAAGGTTGACCTTAATTTTTTTAAAAATTAATTTAATATTTTTTTATTTAA
>NW_004797433.1:881239-882622 GCF_000002075.1 Aplysia californica | reverse complement strand
CCTCTCTCTCTCACTATCTTTCTCCCCCCCCCTCTCTCTCTCTCTCTCCCTCTTTCTCTCTCTCTCTCTCTCTCTCTTTCTCGGCTTAAGGAGGATGACCCTTTGGCAAGATTTCTGGCCTCTTGGCATGCTGTTGACATTCCCATACATCTGTTGAGCTAAATATGTACCATGTAAATGTAGTTATTCTACACCCCCAGTATGACAACTTAGGACATTTAGGAGGCGGAATGCATCGACCCTGACCGACGTGGGTGGAGAGGGATACAACAACCTCTAGTACTTACTTATTATTTTACTTTTAAATATCCTTCCTCTTGTACTTGTACCATCTAGGGCGTCGAGGGGAGAAAGAGCCTTGGGTGTCTGGCACGCTGGATGGCCTTCTTGGGTGGGATGTTGTGGATCTTCTGGGAGGGTATCCTTCACACCCTCGATCCAGGTCTTCCTTGGTCTTCTTCTTGCCTTGTACCCTGAATCCTTTTGTTGTACGCTTTACTGGCAAGCTGGTGAGGTACCATGTGTATTAGGTGTCCAAAACCACCTTATTGTTTGCCTCTGGATGTAGTGGAGGACATGTGTTATTCTAGTTAACAGACGACCATGGCCCTAACAAATAAATCATAGTAGTTTGCATCCTAAATGGTTCAAAAGTGTGCTATTCTGGACGTACAACATACACTTATCATTTGCAATATAATGGAGTCAAAGTAATCTGCATGTCCTTTTTTCCCTTGCCACTCCTGAACTAGATTCACCTGGCTAAGACAATGCAACAGCAGTTTTTTTCTTCTTTTAAAAAAAAATTGTATGCAGTTCTTGCTACACCCTGTGCCCCCCCCCCCCCAAAAAAAAAAAAAAACACTTCCTTTTTTTTTAAAAGGGGGGGGGGGGATCCATGTTCTTGGGCACCCACTCCTTTTGATGTGTGCTTTTCTTTGCCTTTTCGAGCAATAATCAATGTGAATCGTCCATCGTTAAGTTCGACAAGAATCCCCCGATATTCGGTCCCACGCACAATACTGATTTCTGTTTGTAATGCTGAATAGGGCAATATGAATGGGTTGTGTTGTAATGTGTGGATTAAACGGACCATGCTATATTGCAATGTTGTGAAATACTTTGAAAGTGCGCGTTTTGTTCATTTGACATCGCTCTTAGACGCGCTGTTTTTTTTGGGGGGAGACACTTTAAAAAAGTACATGCATAACTTCTTTTTGCGTGTAGATTGTTTAAATATTTTTCTTTATCCTAAATTGAAAGGGCAGGCTACAACATGCAAACTGTGGTGCATGAAAACTTGTGCTTTTGATTGTGAATAATGGTTAGAAATATCCTACAACATTTGTGTGTGTTTGTATGTGTGTGTGTGTGTGTGTGTGT
>NW_004797433.1:878204-879437 GCF_000002075.1 Aplysia californica | reverse complement strand
CTCTCTCTCTCTCTCTCTCGTCTTTCTCTCTCGTCTTTCTCTCTCTGTGTCTCTCTCTGTGCGTCTGTCTGCCACTAAGTACGTAAGTCCAACGGTTCAGTGTTTAGTATTTCAAGACTTCGTTAGTGTATCTCTCTCTCCCTCTTCCTTTCTCCCTTTCTTTTTATTCCTTAAAGTACACCAAAGTCTATTAGCCCAGTGTTCAGTATGTCAAGACTTCGTTGTAGTATATGTATATCAATCTCGTGTCATCCTTTCCTGCCAATACTAATCAATCCCCCAACTGCCTCCTCTCCCCGCTACTCGTCCGCTAACGGCTTCTGTCAAACTGACAGCCAGTAAATTTCGCTTCCGGCGTTAGCCAATCGCTCTCCACTTTCCCTGCCACTAATCCGTATAAATGTTGACCTTTTCCGACCTGTCCGCACTCATTAGCCAATCGGAGAAGAGGGCGATGAGCACGTGATAAGTGTTTGTTTCCCGGCACGCCATTCAATCCACGATTCCACAACGAGAGGGTCAGAGGTGTCTCGCTATTGTGTTTTTCCCATCATACTTCTGACACGACATCGAACGATTAAACACTCCTTGTGCTTGGCGTTAAGAAAGTAGTTTTTGCAAACAGCCTTTGAACAAAATCCGCATCCCCCTGATGTACAAGATCCACGCCAGACTTTCTGCCTAGATGACCTTAATAATTAATTATTTTTTTTTTCATTTCAGTAAGAGCTTTACGGCCCTTGCAACACAATTAGGACAAATAAGTCCCAACGGTTAGAGGTGTTGCACGAGAGGAACAAACACACACAAAGAAGGAGAAGAGATAATGACGGGAGATATAATTTGATAGGAAAGAAGGAGCAAACAATCAGCCCAAACCCCCAACTGCCCTTAAGCTAGACTTGAAAACAGCTTTAAAAAAAAAAAGCTTTAAAGGGCATCTTTTGGACACATGATGAGTCACAACGGACGTACAAAAAGTTGTGCAGGTAAGAAGAATCAAAGGAAAGATAATCAGAGAGCGACCGAAACACAGGTGTATAGATGGTCACAAAGGGTGCTTTCATGGCCTAGAGGTTAAGGTGTTGGCCTCTCATTCAAAGGTCCCGGGTTCGAATCCGGGTAGCGACCGACAAATTTTCTTCTCTAAAATTGTCTCCTTTCACCTCCTTTCTTGCTCTCTAGCAATGTTCTGTTGTCTGCTTTCGTTTCCACTTTCTGCCCCCGCCCCCT
>NW_004797433.1:875814-878104 GCF_000002075.1 Aplysia californica | reverse complement strand
TGTGCTTATAAGTTAGTTTATCTGGACGAGTATCTCTGTCTTTCTCTTGGAAAGCTGTGTTGCAGAGTTGTCCAGGAATACTTCAATTGATTGAATAACTAAAAATTAAACAAACTTGTTTCCGATATCTCGAACGTCCGATTGTTTAGCCCTGTTTTGTTGTTTTTCCCTGTTTGTTTGTATTTTCTTCTGCTATTTGTTTTCTTTCTTTCTTTGAAAGTTATTATGTTTGTGCAAGAGCGCTTCTGGAGTTGTCCTTGAAAACGTCGGTAGATTGAAAATTGAAGATGGACCAAACCTATTTCCGATGACTTGATTCTGTTGTTTTCAACTTTTAGTTTTCTTTGTATGTTAGTAAGCTAGTGTGTTTAGACAAGGGTCGGGTTGACCGGGAAAACATCAGGGGAATGAAAAATCGATGATAAACGGAACCTGAATAATTGAAGATAAGCTGATCCAGGGTGCGTGGCGGAGCAATTGGTGCGCTCGTCTCCGAAGCGGAAAGTCCGGGTTCGAGCCTTGGCTCGGGCACGAATTTTTTCGCCCCCTCCTGCATACCTAGCAGTAATGGATACCTCACTTCGAGTTGGGGAAGCAAAGTCGGCGTGGAAAGGAACTGACCACCCTTTCACAATATGCCGAAGGCCCAGGGAGTTGTCTCACTTACAAGGCTATCCCCAATGTCCGGATCGGATGGGGGAACAACTTTACTTTAAGCTGATCAAACTCATTGTGGAAATGTTACAATCCGGACTGAGAGGGACACATCATTCGAAGAGGAAGACTCATTAAACTATCTTCCCCAGACGGGGGTTGAACCCGTTGTTCTGCGAGCAACGGTGGGGATCTTTAGTATACGTGGTCGTACGCACCAATAGCAGTTGAGCTGAGCAGTAGCAGCGCAGTAGCTGAGCCGCGTTAAATCTTAAGCGGCCCACACACGCTCAGTTTTTCACCAATAGTATTGACATCAAACTTTTTGACGCTTTTTTAATCGTGTAGGGGCGGTATTGATGGCCTTAAAAGTATTGACGTCAATATATTGATGGATCTGTTTCAGTTGATATTTTTTGCGCAAACCATCAAACTATGGAGCGTTTGTGGGCACTCATCAATATTTAGCGTCAAATTCACGTTTTAATCTTCTTCGCTTGCGGCAGACTAGCGCAAGAGCCAGCGCTATTGCTCCGTCTATTGCCGTTCACAGACTGAATATTGCACGATAATATTCAGCGTGTATGTCAAAAAGTTTGATGAAAAAGTTTGAGTGTGTGTGGGCCGCTCTAGTAATATTTTATTATTTGCACCAAAAGCAGTAGCCGCGCCATATTGAGCAGTGCACGCAAGCAGTGAGCAGTAAAATATATCCCCGCATTTACTACCGCTCAATGCTAGCAGTGATTTCGTCATTTCTAAAAATAGCACACCAGAAATGTCCCGCTAAACCTCGCCAAGATATCTCTAACAGCTCAAGACAGCTGGAGACAGCTTCTTCATTCTCCTTTTGAAAGTCTGTACAACAAAACAGAAACAAAACAAACAAAACATTGAGAGTGCCAAAACTTGTGAGTTCATAAGTTAAATTCAGGAATATCCATTCTTGTGGCGAAAACAGGACATCAACTTTATGAACAGAGAAACCAAGAGAAAACAATTTCAAGAAATTGCAGACACCATGATCTTGCAAGTGTCTCTTTTGGCATTATTGGGAAGAACCCAGTATTCTTTCTCGCCATCAAAAACAATGAGACTGTGTCAACAGTGATGAAGTGTCCATCAAATGCATCAAACATAATATTTTACGGACCGCCATGTTATGAACTGTCTCCGATACAAGCAGCGGGCTAGCAGAGAGAGCTAGTACAAAGCTTCTTTGCAGAAATAGTTCTGTAGTTTTAAGGCAACGTTTTTTTTGTTTGTTTGTAATTTAATATAGTAATCTAACCATGGTGATTAATGGAAAAGCGTCAGCAAATTGAAACGCATGTGATCTCAAAGACAATTTGAAAGAAATTTTACTCATTGTATATCACAATTAGTCAATCCAACATAAACCCACTGTCACCCACGAACCGTTGGACTGAAAACAACTCAGTCTTGCGGTACATGCAGAGAGTTTTTTAAAAAAGAATTAAACAAACAAACAAAACTAACACTCAACTACCTATTCCTAAGGAATGCCGATGATTTGAGAAGAGCCATGTCCGTTCTGAATGATTTTTCGGTCATTTCAGATCTGCATTTAAATTTGAATAAATCTTATGCCATGTGTACAAATGGCCAAGCCGCA
>NW_004797433.1:870845-875647 GCF_000002075.1 Aplysia californica | reverse complement strand
TTTTTTGTCTCTCTCTTTCTCCTCCCCTTGCTCTTTAAGCAACTACTAGTATTTCACCACGTTCAATGCGCTAAAAGGTTTCTGCTGTAGCCCGCTCCCACACCGCGCCATGAATGGGCCGGAGAGGAAAGAGCCTACGTCAGTCCATCCATTTTCCTCGCGTCCGGCCAAACGTCTGCTTTGACGTGCCTGTTTCCTTGTTTTTAGAATGCTAGCCCATACCTGCGTTTGAGCCCGAGCGCGGTCTTCAAATGAAGTCCGAACAGAAATAGACTCTTGAGTGAGGTAAAAAAAAACAAAAAACAACCAAAAGCACGCGGAGTCGGAGGAGAGGTGGTTCAAACGGTTTGAATGAATCGAGGTATTGGCGCACAATAAAAGTGCGGGCGGGGGAGGTGCGACGTCATATTTCTGCCGATGTTCGCTCCTTTTATGGAGTCCATCTTTACGAATGGTGACGCGTGAGGGGGTGGGTGGTTGGCGGGCGCTGCTGGTATTTCCTACTCCTTTACTTTCCCTTCTGTTGTTTCAGTCTATCTTACTTTTCCCCTGCACTAAATGGCCATTAATGTGTCAATGTGCTTCTCTTTACTCGAACAAAACTCAAACGCATGAGTAGTGGAAGGTGTCTCTTTTCAAGCCCACCACGTCTTTCCTTTTAGTTTGTGTAATTTCCCCCGTTTCTTCAGTACTAAACCGCCATTATGTTATTATCTTTTGTCTTGACGAGCGAAAAATCGAACGATATCCATGCTATATCAGCTGGTTCTCTTCGGACAATAATGAATAAGAAATGAAAAAAATTAAGATTTATCATTGCTGTAGAGTGGGTCATAATCAATGTGTGGAATATTAATTGTTTCTTAGAGTCCAACGTGGGCACATTCGTTCCCGAAACGTGACCTTCAATTTATCATTTTTGCAATTTAAAAAATATTATATATTTCAGTGCCAAGGCAATGACAAAGTTATTTTTCATCGGTTTTCAAAAACCCATCTCCATGTTTTGGTTTTTGTGCGTTTCAATATATGCTTTTGGCAGATTGATTAAGTTTGATGTAGTGCCTCTCTTTCCAACGTGGATGAACGTGAGCCGCCCAAACAGACAACCCCCCCCCCCCCCCCCCCCCCCCCCCGCCCTCTTCAGCGACAGTGTAATAGTCATAAATATGCGCTTTGAAGAAGAAAGGACTCGTTGACTCAAAATGCTGTTTAAGTTATATTTTGACATCCAATGCCAATCAAACGAAACTATTGTCTTATTCAAATGCACTGATGACATTTTATAGTATCTGCATTTTCGTTGTTCTAAATTTGGAGGGTTTGGTTGGCAGGTGCTCAGGTCCTTCTTTCATATCAAACAATTTTCGTCTGTCCCTCCTCCTTCAGTTTTGTTTGTTTGTTACTCTCTTGTAACGCCTCTAATTTTCGGCAATTATATGGCCTAATTGTGTTGCAAGTGCCGTAAAACGCTTACTCAAACAAATCTGAACTTGGAACCTCTTTTACCGTCACTGGTACGTTCTGAGCTAGATTCCCGTGCAGGGAGAATTTTTTTATCAAGTATCTCGGTCTTTCTGCTGGGACCTTATATATATATATATATCCTCGCTGTTTAGTTCTGCAAATTTGACGTATTATGTCATAATTAGAAACGCTATATTTTGGAGATCTCCATGGCATATTCCCGTGAAGAAACATGGTAATTCTTTTGGCCTTGATTACATGCATGACCCTGGTATTTTTCTCTTACGACGCGGGAGAAATGATGTCAGTGGAGCATCATGTTTGTTTGGGGGGGGGGGGGGGGCTTCAGCCTTTTTCATGCTGATGGTAAGCCCAGAGTTGTTACATGTGGTGAAAAAAATCCCTACTTTCTTGCATGCTGGTCTCGTCATGTGACAATAGGGCACACTCACCAGCGAACATGAGGTTACATACCAGAACCTTCTTAAATTTTGTAAAGAACTTTCAGCTTCAACAGGCGTTTGTGGTGTAGCAGTTAATTAAGCGTTTTGCTGTAGCACTCTGGAGAGTTCAGTTCGATTCCGAATGTGGAGAGTGTTTACCGAGTACTTCTGTCTTTCTGCTGGGATATTGTTCACTCTGGGAGGTTTTCTGTCTATCCTGTCTTACGTACTCCTTGCACTGAATGACCATTCATTACTGTGCCGACATGCTTTTCTTTACTTAAACAAACAAACAGACAAGCAAACAAACAAACAGACAAACAAACAGGGTCAAAAGTCCGCCTTCTAATGTGTCTTATTTCTGTCAAAGGGGCGTAAAATACCTAGATCATTATTTTTTTAATGGTATTGCGCGTCATGTTTACTCACACCAAGTGCTTGACGTAAAGGTCACCCACCACTCCTGGAGGAGATACACTGGTACGTCAAGACAACCCAATAATGTGACATAATTGTGCTGACACTTGCTACATTATTTACCATTCCAATCTGTGGCGTGCCATTCTGGTCCTTAATTCAATTACACAATGTATTACTTTGGAGTTCCCCTCGGCACTAAACACAATAGCTCCGGTTATTACAAGGAAAATCTTACCAGGACATAAAAGTTAATTCATTATACAAATACGGAGAGGAAATATCGTTGTCTAGCGTTATTAGTCATCTATTTTGTTTCGTTTTTACTGTTTGCATAAAAAAAAATTCCTGAAAAAAAATTTGATGAATAAAAAGAGGGTCTTTTTTAAACCTGAAGGAAGTATTGTTTTTGAACCTATAAATTAAGGCTTTGTCCATCGTAATTCAAAGAGAACAGACTCGAATGGAAACAGAAATTTTATATTGCATCCTTATAACACAAGGAATTGATTTTACGAAGACACCTGTGCTCTTTTTCACATTCTCTGTTTGTCAAACGGTCTTAGGATATTTCTAACAATAAATACGCGTGCGTGCACACACACACACACACACACACACACACACACACACACACACACACACACACACACACACACACACACACACACCTACACACACAAACACACACGCGCGCACACACTCACACAAGCACGCACACGCGCGTACACAAACAAGCAAACAAACAAACTACATCAACAAAGAAGTTGAAATAAAAGGGCAACCACAAGAACCCGGAAGCAGTGAAAAGAGGTCTGGACGAATTACCCCAACTGTTTATTTGTGTATGTGTGTGTGTGTGTGTGGTTTTGTTTTTGTTTGTTTTTTGGGGGGTGTATTTGAGGCGTTGCGCGTCATTTTGAATTTTTCCCTGGTGGCGGCCGAGGCCTACTCTTATCGATTTTAGACCACCAAGGGATCGTACGTGCGCAACTTGCACACGGGACCTCCGAGATTTTTCGCCCTTGTCCGAGAAGGCTAGGTGTAGATCTTTCCTACCAGAAGATTAGGGGTGTGGCTGAGAGACAGCAGTAAGAAGGCGCCAAGGAGTAGCAGTAAAAAGGCTACAGAAAGAGTCAGGAGCCCAGAGGAGGGGGCAAAGGAGATGAGGGGGTGGGGGCAGAAAATGACGACGAAAGCAGACGACAGAACATTGCTTGAGAGCAGGAAATGAGGTGGAAGGAGACACTTTTAGAAAAGAAAATTTTTCGGTCGCTTCCCGAATTCGAACCCGGGACCTTTGAATGAGCGGCGAACACCGTAACCTCTAGACCTTGAGAGCCCCCTCGGAAATGCTTACTCGGCATAGTGTGCAATATTATTGTAAACGTTGCACGGCCCTATCGACTCAGTACAGATCTTTGGGAAGTGCGGCTTTGCTCTGCCATGCCTGCTAAAACCAAAGGCATTCCATACTGGGTACAATGTAGGATCCCGGCTAAAAGAACCAGATACTTGGTAAGATAGACTTTCCCGGGTAAGAATCGAAAAACGAACGTCTTTTGTGTGCAACGGTAATAGCTTACCCATAACATCTCGGACACCGGATCAGCTAAGTGTAGAATGTAAACAGTTAACAGCACACCAAAAATATAAACTGAGATGGATCACCTTTCACGCACGTCTACCTTGTCGCCTGTCGTAAATATAAGGAGTGTGTATCGGATTTTGTCCTGCGTGGTAGGTAAAATGTGCACTGGCGGCAATTAATGACTACGAAGTAACATCAGAGTATGTTGATGTTATTCTGTGGTTGAAAGTCATCTCTTGGGCACCCGTGCGCTGTTCCTGTATTTGCTGAAAATCTTGTGTGTGTGTGTGTGTGTGTGTATGTGTGTGTGTGTGTATGTGTGTGTGTGTGTGTGTGTGTGTGTGTGTGTGTGTGTTTATGTTTGCTGTGTGGTTTCTTTTGTTGTTTTTCTTTTGTTTTGTTTTCAAACACCCTGTGATATAAGGAGTCTTTATACCCCCAAACACGCTGTGATATAAGGAGTCTTTATACCCCCAAACACGCTGTGATATAAGGAGTCTTTATACCCCCAAACACGCTGTGACACTTCAGCGTTTTAGACGTGTTTATGCACCTTTCTGTTGCTGTCGTTGCCTTTGTTATTAATTGCGATTGTTCGAGATTTTTTGTTTTTGGAGGGCGGTTTTGGAAACGTCTATTACTCTTCTTTTCCTCTGTTTGTTTCGGTATGTCCGCTGTACTTTTCCAACAGTAAACTGTAGAGATAAACCTTTTCTTTACTAATATAATAAAACAGACGTGGAGAATGCGATTGGTCGGTCCTGCTTATTTTGTTTTTCTCCTGTCTCCCTCTGCATATATTTATTTTCTTCCTTTCACTAAATGGCCGTTATTGTGTCCATGAGCTTCTCTCTCTCTCCCTCTCTCTCTCTCTCTCTCTCTCT
>NW_004797433.1:869116-870745 GCF_000002075.1 Aplysia californica | reverse complement strand
TGTGAGTGTGTGTGTGTGTGTGTGTGTGTGGTTCATTACAGGTGAATGTTGGAGAGTGTGTGTGTGTGTTGTTGTTGCGTGTGGTACATGTATGTGTAAGTGGGTATGTGAAAATGTTTGCTTTTGAATGTTTAGATGTGTGAGCTGTGTGTGTATGTGTGTGTGTTTGTGCTTGTGTTTTTCTTTGTGAGTGCTTGATTTTGTACGTTTATGCTTGTGCATGTGCATGTGTGTATGTGTCCATGAGTGCGTGCGTGTGTGCGTGTGTGCGTGTGTGTACTATGTAAGAGTATATGAGAGTGTGCGTCATATATGTGCATGTGCGAGTGCGTGCACGTGCACTCGCACGCAAGAGTAGTGTTTGCGTATAATTTATCAGCGTGCACTCAAACACAGTATGCGTATTACAAATTATGCCCCAACTATACAAGGAAAAAAATCCCCCCAACTCCCAACCCTCATAGCCACAACAGAAGGCGTTGCTCCGTCACTTCCGGACCCCGGGTGTCGGCCGTAATTGTTTGTGCGTGTGTCCGTCTGTCTGTGACGTGGCCCGGGCTAATTAGCCGCTACCCTACTCGAGATGACCACAACTGGGCTCCGAAATGACCGCTTGACTATCGGATGGACGCTGCTTAACTGGCTATCAGACGGAAGCTACTGGCACACGGGAGTCAGAAGTAGTGGACACACTGCATCGCCTGGGATCTTTTCCTGCGGCTGTGACGTCAGAATGAAGTGTGGTCGATATTGTCGAAGACGGATACTTATTGATAAGTGACCGTTATAGATAGGTTGGAGTCTTACATCATCATCATCATCATCATCAGCAGCAGCAACATCATCATCATCATCATCATCATCATCATCATCATCATCATCATCATCATCATCATCATTGCCTTTCTCCCCCTGCACCAGGGTATAGGCCACGAGCAAACACTTTCCACCTGTCCCTTTCCTGGGCTAGCCTCTTGATGTTATTTCACTTTTCACCCCATGCCTATTTTTACAATTTGATGACACTGTGTAAGACACCCACCTGTCTAAATCAATCTTTTTTCTCCCCAACTATGGGTGGCCGTCTCCGCAACTATGGGTGGCCGTCTTAGACGATTTCAACTGTATGTTCCCACTACTGTCTTCATCAGGAAGTCAAGAAGCTGCATTACAAGAAAAGTGTTGGATTGGAACCCACAGGGTAAAACTCGTAAAAGATCAAGAGAAAGACCATATGGAACCTGGAAAAGAACCACAGAAATATATGTACAGAAAAATGGGAAGACATGGAATAACATGAAGTGGCTAGCCCAGGATAACGAAAGCTAGAAAGTGTTTGTTCGTGGCCTATGCCCTGATGTAGGGTGAGATGATGATGATGATGAGTGATGATCTTATTCAACTAGTGGGTTTTGGGTTGTTCCTGTAAGGTTGAGAAGTCAAGCTGACAACGGCGCAAATATCAAACAATAATCTATAGGAATAAACGTAGGTCTTCATTATTGCCTAGGATAAAAGTATGGAACAGAGGCACCCGAAAGAAACTTGAAAATCCAACCATGATGTTAAAGTCTTGCACCACCAACTCATGCAGCATACCAGTTTAAAACTAAATAAATGTTTCTTCAT
>NW_004797433.1:868101-869016 GCF_000002075.1 Aplysia californica | reverse complement strand
GGGGAGAAAAAAAGAAAAAAAAAAGAATGCGGTCACACTGCATGGCCACAGTCAAAATAAAAGATATCCAGTTGCAGCCAAAGCTGCAGTCTAAAAGACCTTCTCCCACACATACACACGAACTCTCCTGTCTTTTTCTCCCCTGCCCCCCACCCTCCTCCCCTGCTCCCAATCCCACCAACTCTCACTTTCCCGCTGGATGTTTCTTCATTTTCCTGTTAGTTCGAAGAAACATTTGTTAGCGTAATTTAACACCTAGTTATACCGACATATTAATAGCGTCAGTATTGAAAATAACTATTTGGCCCACCGTTGCTTAGGCTAGCAATATGTAAGTCATAAGTCAAAAGTCACAAGGCATTTATAAAGCGCCCACTTCAGATGATCTGCTTTGAGGCGTTACAATTTGGATCAGTTGAATATTTTCTGGAACAGAATTGTCCTGACGTGTCGTTTGAAAGAATTCACAGTCTCAACATTAAAATTTCTTATTGCTGCGGGCAGTGCGTTCCATAAAGTTGATAAAGATGGGGCTGAAACACTGAAAGCCCGATTTCCGATTTTTGTTCTGGCATTTCTAGTTGACAATCTTATGTGTTCACTCTGTCTTGTGTTTCTGAAGGATGCTTGCACATTTATGGGTTTAGGCTGGTAATATTTTGGCCGGATATGCCCTAACCTTGAACTAATTGCTTTAAAGCTCGTTATATGTTTTTAAAACTGGAAATACATGACCTTTATCACAAGCAGAAATCGAGGAAAATGTAATGGGGCAAAATATGTTTTTTTTAGCGGGATAAAGGCAATGATTCAATTATGCGGGTCAAAATCAAATAATCGATTAAATAGGAAATAACCGAATAAATTCGTTTCAGAAGAGGGAGAAGGGATGGGAGGGCTTTGCTCCCTTGATTA
>NW_004797433.1:863741-865346 GCF_000002075.1 Aplysia californica | reverse complement strand
CACACACACACACACACACACACACACACACACACACACACACACATACATACATCATACACACACACGAGCACCTCCTAGCCTAAAACAGACCGAGGAATTTAGAATCAAAATGATCCAGGAAGTCTGTAGAAAAAGAATAATTAAATAACCGTGAAGATAGTCATATCTGAATCACTGTAAACAATACACTATAGAGGGTTCATTTGTTTTTTTACGAGTTGCAACACAATCAGATCATAATAAGTGCCAAACATTAGAGGTGTATATATATATATATATATATATTATAAGGTTCACGGTACATTGCACTCCCGACACTCGCCTGTTGTGACAAAAATATTGTAGCTTAAGTCAAAGCTGACCGAATTTCCCAGCTGCTGTAGTACTATAACACACTTAGTAGGAAGGTCCCTGTGCTGTGTGCGGCGTGTTTGTATCGATTACTCGGCCATGCTGTTTATGCTGGGTAAACGTTCCTGCCGAAAGCGTGTGACTTCTACATGTGTGTCACTCAGATTGCAGTCGTTGGGAAAGATGAACACGTCATATTGTTACATCGTTCGGTCATGTGACAGGTTACTCAACCCTGCCTGTTTGGATCAACCTCGAACAACTGGGATACAGAATCTCCGCAGAGAGATGGAGATATCAGGGTGACTTACCCTCTCCCCCCTCCCCGCATCTTAATTAAAACTCTTGACTTTTAAATGAAACGAAGAAGGGACTAATGATTAAAGCACAAATGAATGGTATGAATATTACGGATTGGGCAATATACACGTCATGTGTTGCAGTTTAGACTCAAATTCGAACAGTGTGAAGCGTGCTGACAAAACGAGTTACTGCTCGGATTCGAGCCCTATGATTCGAGCCCTATGGAAATAGATACTTCACTCTTATAGGAGAAGTTTTTACAATTTGTAAGTATGAAATAATAAAAGGCATATTATACTTAAAGAATATGGCATCTTTAGGAAATCTACCAATTTCAACATTGTGTCGAATTTTGGTCAATATCTCCATTTGTGGATTGCGAAAAGTAACTCATTTTGTCAGCACGTAGTAAAAGTATATAATATACAGTTGAATCTGCTTCAACGGCTATCCGTGCAAGACAATGTTTAAACGACCACATCCCACCTCAGCCCTTGTGTATTCCTATTATTATAATAATACCGTTCAAGACGCCCTCCAGTCTAAAAACGACCACGTTTCTACTTGACAATGAGTGGACGTCTTGAAAAATTTCGACTGAACTCACGCCACTAAAAGTGTACCAAGAAAATGGCTTACGACTACTTTTCCCACATCTCCTTGTAATTTTTTAAAAGCTGTTATCCTAACTGACCGTATCAGCGACCAATTTTTCCTTTGGTCGTGAGTTCCCTGAAAGGCTTCTAAGTACAACCGTCGCCATTTTGAGGCTTAGAACGGAAGGACTTAAATAAAATTGCTAATTTTGCTGATTTTTCGGATAAGACTTATAAGAACAAGTACGACGGTGGCATTTGAGTTTGTCCTTGGCCCATATTTCTAAGACGCTGCAGTGCCTAAACAATGTATGTCTGTAACTTGTTCTGGTTTTTTATTTCTTGCTCCCCC
>NW_004797433.1:862850-863641 GCF_000002075.1 Aplysia californica | reverse complement strand
GAGGGGAAGATAAGGAGGTGAATGGATGGACACACAAGGGAACGGAAAAGAAAGCTGAAGATAGAGAGGAAGAGAGGAGGAGGAAGAGAGCGTGAGAGAGTGTAGTATGTGTGTTGTGTGCGTGTGTGTGTGTGTGTGTGTGTGTGTGTGTGTGTGTTAGAGAGAGAGAGGGGGGAGGAGGTTGAGGAATAGAAATAGAAGCAAAGAGTTTCGGAGTAAAGAAACGCTTATAATCGGAATTCTAGAACTGAAGCAAGAACAGCCTTACACTTACAGGCAGGTGTAGTTGAAGATTGATATTATGCAGTTTGACAGTGACGCGACGCAAACCTTTCCATCAAACTGCGCCTCAAGCGGCTAAAACCCTTTGGCTATACACCCGCTGTGCGTTCCGTCACTTTTCTGTCAACCACTCCCATGTTTGTCACCAGAATAGATTTGGTCAAAGAAGGAATGTACAAATTAAACAAGCCCTTCATAAATCCTCGCAAATTGGAAATATTTTTTCTCAGGCAAAGAACAAAGAAGTGATCCTCCTTATGTGGCAGCGATGAGGTTATGCTCTCTTGTAAAGGTAATCTGACACGCTTATCATATCTACACCATAATGGTTTTCTTTCCCCCTTTCCGTTTTCCTTTTGTTTCTTTTACAGTTACACACGCTGATAAGAATAAAATGATATGCACAGAGACCATTTTTCGGGGTGAAGTACATATACATGAAGATTCTGGAAATCGATAACACACCTCTTCCTTATAAATGAACCTCGTATACATGCACGCACTCATAT
>NW_004797433.1:861945-862750 GCF_000002075.1 Aplysia californica | reverse complement strand
TATGATGTGAATTTTCTGCTGCTGAGGATCATCGTTCTTGGGCTGCTTGTAAAATTCCGCAAGGATGTAACCTGCAGTTTCCTTCAATGTGACAACGTCTGGAGTCCCCGTCGAGTTTCTCTTGGTAATGACAATGCCGTCACCAAAATGCTCCAGTAATTTCTGTTTCATAGATGTGGGAGAGTAGGCTGCGTCTTCGGGTGACAACTTGTTGTGCATGAGGTTAACAAGATCTGGGACAGTCACGTGCTCTATATCTTTCATTATCTAAATAATCAACAACTGCTTGAAAAGCTTCCTAACAGCATTCATTCCGGGGTCACCCAGGCCCAGAGCACATGTTTTTGCAGCAGGCTCACCAGTCGCAAAAATAGCAGGTACTCCTTTCCTTTCTCTGAAATGCGTGTAACAAACGTGGTGGTAGACAGCATCACGAGCAAAAAGATCCTGCTTGTACTCTATCTTGCCTGTTACCTCTCTTGAACATCTGTCTGTTTCACCCCTTTTCTTGCAAAACGCAGAACAGAGTCCTGGAATTGCGTTGTCTGTACGTAAATCAAAGGATGACCGCTTCTGCCTTTCTTGCCTCTTTTCGCCTTTTGACCGCAAAACAAACACAAAGGAATTTTCCAGGTTCTCTGATTTGTTCTGGTGCGCGACGTTTCCGAGGTAACTCTGCAAGTTTTGGATCCTTTGATGGAAAACAATGTCTGTTAGTGTGGCAATCTCTACAGGTCTTATGGACATTGTCACCTGACTTTGCAAACACAGCTTCTCCAAATTTTGCACTGATGCTGTTGATGGT
>NW_004797433.1:860658-861845 GCF_000002075.1 Aplysia californica | reverse complement strand
GGTGTAATCGAGTGGGAGGGTAGGGTATTTTTTTCTGATAAGTGTTTTACGGCGCTCACAATTGCATAAGGTCATATGAGCACGGGAGCTATTCAGGACGCGGCGTTGCAAATAGCGTTCGCCAAGAGAAGAACCGTCAATAACCTCCCTTTGAATACTCGATAAGTAATTGATTTGAAATAGTCGGATACGAGTAAGATCTCCGAATATTTAGCACCTTATTTAAGAAAAACAAACACATGTAGTAGAGGGCCTATCAGGGATTTCCATAACAAAAGAAAAAAGTATTGTATAACTAATAAGGGAAACTCAAAAAGATGGCGTTACACAAACAGCGAAGCTGCAATAGAACAAAACATTAGAGTGCGTGCCTGGCTCTCTTGTTTTCTCGATCGAGACAAAGATCGCACACGAGAGCACGTTGCGATATCCAAATTGCCGGTATTCGATTTTCAATGTGGCAGAAGTGAATGTTTTGAGAGGCAGTGTAGTGTTTGTGTTCTGAATAGACTACCTTCTTCAGATCGTGTATTTCTTCAATTGAAATCGGATTTAGATCTAGATTTATATATCTATTTTTTTGAACGGATTCATTAAAAAAAAATGCATTTCTGTTCACTTGAGTTGAGAGTACATCTAGAATCTAGATCTAGATCTAGATCAAGAGTGTAGTAGATCTAGATCTAGATTTAGAGATAGATCTAGATCTAGAAATCTAGATTAGAATTTAGGCTGATTCAGAGTTGGGCTCGTTTCTACATAGATCTAGAATCTAATCTAGATCTAGATTCTAGATTTTCTAGATCTAGGCCCTACTTCATTTGTTTAATTCATACTATATTCTAGAATCTAGATTTAGATCTAGATCTATAGCTAGAGTTCTAGATTCTAGATCTATTTCATCGCGGTGTACACGAGAACAAAGGAGCGAAAATGTTCATAAAGAACAGCCTCAGCAGAAGAAGGTTGCTAGACTCATCAATGTAAAGATCCTGGAGTAGATCTAGAGTCTAGATGTAGATCTAGATATCTATACTAGAATCGAGCCCACAAATTCAAGAGTAAGAAATGTAGGCCTGGATCTGCAGTGATGGTGAGTTCAAAATACTCTTTTGTTTTCTCTCTCTCTCTCTCTCTCTCTCTCTCTCTCTCTCTCTCTCTCTCTCTCTCTCTCTCTCTCTTTCTCT
>NW_004797433.1:857998-860558 GCF_000002075.1 Aplysia californica | reverse complement strand
TTCTTCCCTATCCCTTTCTCTGTCCCTGTCTCTGTCTTTCTCTCACCTCTCCTTCCTCTACCTCGACCTCACCCCCCTCTCTCTCTCTCTCTCTCTCTCTCTCTCTCTCTCTCTCTCTCTCTCTCTCTCTCTCTCTCTTTCTCACTCCCTCTCTCTCTTCAGACCCCTCCCCCTCTCTCTCTCTCTCTCTCAGCCCCCCCTTCTCTCTCTCTCTCTCAGCCCCCCCCCCCCTTCTCTCTCTCTCTGTCTCTTTCCGTCTCTCTCTCTCTCTCTCTCTCTCTCTCTCTCTCTCTCTCTCTCTCTCTCTCTCTCTTGTGACTAGACAAGATACCAATCCTTCTCACAATTTCTTTGAGAATGGAGGATCAAATAGTAGCTTTATAGTAAAAACTTAACGACGCACTTAATCTGTCGACAAGCCCATTGCCTAATTAGAATTATGTGGAAATAAAGTGCGACGTTCAGTTTGAGATATAATAACAGTATTATTGTTAGATTATAGATCTACAGTACTATGTAGTACTAATTAGAACTTTTATAGTAGGTTTCCTATTGGATTGACTGCAGGTGTAGTCATTTCCAGTTGTTCGGTAACACTAACGTGTCACGATGACTGAGTTAGACGTAACGAAGCGCGTGGCGTCCCCGCCCGGTTGGAGAATTCTAAACGAACATTTCGTTCGTCGACACTTGGACGGTTAGAAATCCAAAACTGAGCGGTCTATCCGTATAACTCTGGTTTAGGACTTAAAATAATAAAATTTCGGCAATTTTGTTTTAAATACTTAAAAGTAGAGTCATGTATTCCAGTCTAGCGCATTTAAAGATAGTAAATCCCATTAGGAGCCTTTGAATTCAGTTTTTTGTCTCTCCTGTAAAATTTACGAAATCGGAGTTGGACGGTTAGAATTCTCCGCCGACGATACGGATCATAATTATGGGGGAGCTCCTTTGTGTTTTTCCCGGCCTGCATTGCATATTAATATCTGTTCTTTCACAGTGCTTACATGCTTCTCTTCTAGGCCTATTTATTGCTTTCATCATGTGTGGTTATAATGACTCTGTTGGACTGTGACTGACACCTTCAAAATAAACTGAAGGAATAAGAACAACAATGGGAAGAAAATGGTCAGTTGGCGGATGCAAAACTGGCTATGACAGTCAGAAAGGTGCAGAAAAAGTGGCCTTGTATGGATTTCCTTCGGATGAAACAGAATGTTGGGCATGGATTGCTAGCTTACCAAACATTTTATCCTATGAAAAGTTGTCAAGATGAAAAAAACATATCAGTGTGTGCCCTCCATTTCCGTAAAACTCTAACTCAACTCAACTTTCTGTCTTTCCATCGTTTTTGTCTGTCTAGAATAATTTTTTACATGTCCATTAGTTTGAACACAAACACAGGGAAGCTAAACCATTGAGAGAGAGAGAGAGAGAGAGAGAGAGGGAGGGGGGGGGGAGAGAGAGAGAGAGGGGGGGAGATTGAGAGGGAGAGAGAGAGAGAGATATATATATATATATAGATTGAGAGGGAGAGAGAGAGAGAGGAGGGAGAGAGAGAGAGAGAAGGGGAGAGGGAGAAAGAGACCGCCTAGCCGTTGTAATCATTATTATCATTACGAAGGTCACTGCTTGCTGTGGGCCGAAGCCTGAGCGGCCGGTGTGCCAGCCCACAAGCAAGGTGTGTAGTTCTTGGGCTGCGCTGCTTGATTTATGATCGCCTAGGCGCGTACCCAATAAACGTGTTAAACAAAAAGTACGGTAATTGTTTTTAATCTTTGACTAATATACACTTTTATCACTTTGGCAGAATAGATGGAATTAAAATAGCGCCAAAAATAAAGTGTGATATGGACTGGAAATTAAGATAACATTTTATTTCTGAAACATTTAAAAAGGTTAATTGTCTTGACTTTTAGCTTCACTTGTTTGTGTAGCTTAACAGTGTGCTTGGAAAATACAAAAGTTGTCCCCAAAAAGTAAGAGGGGAATGGCCCCAGAATAAACAGCTTTATATAGATCTAAATAAACGTCACATATTAACTGGTAACAATTTTCTACCACTTCTCAACATAGCATGAAGATCGATGGGTATTGTCTCCGGGGCCCGGTGTGGGGGGGGGGGGTGGTATCAAGCAGCTAATCAAAGAGCACATCCCTCCTTGACAAATTGTGGGTCAAAAGAATTCAAAATCTAGAACCTGTGCGATACTTTTACTTTTACGATCCAGCGGCCATCTGAGTTCTAGCCCTTTTGCCTGAGCCTGTGCGACAATTGGTCATCTGTAAAGATCTTTAGTGCTAAATATGGCTTTGTGGACCCGAATAATATGCATACGTTGGATGTAATAAAGTCAAGACCGTGTGGACGATGCGGCAATATCTTCCTGCTATACCTATGGTGCCAGTCGATAGTCAGAATCTCCGAGCGTGGAGTAGCGTCTTTATGGCGTGGAGAATAATGGTCTGTTGCTCAGACGCAAAGGTCCACATGTTCAGGGTGATTTTAAAAAACAAACAACACTTTCCTATTTTTTTTATTTTTTTTTTTAATTATTTT
>NW_004797433.1:856112-857898 GCF_000002075.1 Aplysia californica | reverse complement strand
TTGTAAGCACAGTTCACCTTTCACCTCATGTGAACTTAGAAAACTGTCGAATGTATCAGAAATTAGGCTAGAAATGTGGCATTCGAAGGCTTTCGACTCAAGCAGGGCCACGACTTTGGAACTGTTATCTGGGTTGCCAGGTATCTGGTGACTTTAAAGGCCAAAGGTGCTTGGTTTGGAACCCACGGCTAATGATTCAATTTAATTTTAGAAGAAAAAAAAACGTGGCCTAGAGAGAGGCCAAGCAAAATGTCACAGCTCTTTCTGAACTAGGCCTGGGACTAAAAACCCAGTCGGACTCTGGCTTGGGCTCATCATCATCATCATCCAGTGTCAGATCTGCGACAGACATCGGTGATCATGGTTTTCCATTCATTCCTTTGCTCGGATGCTCTCAAAAAAGCTACGTTTCCCTGATCTTTCCCTGTTACCCATTTGTTTAGGTTCCATAAGTAGAGCCTATGTTGTTCTGGGCCTACCCAGAATGGCTTGGGCTATTCTCGTTGTGGCCTCCCTGACTGGCCTTGCTGCGTCCTGATCAAAACGGGAAAAAAATCCTAAAAATGTGGCCTTGTTGTATCCTGTCTCTGGCTGTACTGTCAACGAGGGGCAAATAACTTTGAAAACTAACTGGTGCCCTCCCCTGATGTCAATGAAAACATTGCCTGCCTCAATCCCGACCTCTGTGACCTCTTCCCTGCTCCTTCCCCCTCCCCTCTCCCCGCCCCCTTTGTCTACACCGGTCCGTGGCGTCGGGATTCTCTACAGCGTGTTCGACTCGACGGATGTAGGGAGAACGACTTGACACGAATCCCACCGAATTGACCTTGCCTTTCCTCAAATTTGATTGGCTGCTATCTTGACCTGAATTCGAATTTGGAGTCGAAGTCGACGAGTTCGCGCCCAAAAATTTTCGGAGTCGAAAGTTCGGAAGTTCTCGAAGTCGGCCCACCCTTACATTTACAGTAGGTGACGATGCGTGCCACTGTGACCAGGTTCGTCATTGACCCCGTTTGTTCAATACCTTTGACAGTGGATCATGGAATTTTAGAGTAGTGTCCCGTGGCCGTGGACTCCGTTTTTGAAAGAATAATTCTACAGTTCATTACATTTAATCGTTAAGTTAGATCGCTCGGGGAAAGATTTATCAGCTACCACTTTTTTGGCATTAAGCTTGGCTTATTAATTACTTCATTATCGTATTAGATCATATTTAATGCATACCGTCTAGATATTTCAAACAAGAACCCACGTGTGCATTCATATTTAACCAAACATTTGAGCAAACAATCTTTGATATAGTGCTATGAATAGCAATGTTTAACGGTGAATCTTATTCCGGGCTTGCAAATCGTGAGGTCCAGAAATGGATCGCTCAAAACAATAAGACGGCTGTTAAAAAGCAGGAGTAGTGAAAGTTACTTAAACTGACTCTATAAATCTGTTAACTCCGTTTAATTGAATTTGAGCTTAGCAATATACTCAATGGTGTGGCTGTTGAAGAGGCTTTAATTGTACGCATGTGAAAGATCATCGTCGTAAAGTGTCAGGTTTTTAACAGACATCGGCGATCATAGGATGCAATTCATTTGTGCACTTGGATGCTGTAACAAAACAAAAAAAAGAAGTAAATAATCTTGGTCTTTACCTATCTCCCATCTGTTTACATTTCCCAAGTCGGTTGCTCTGAGTCTAGCACTGTCACATTTCCCTTCTAATTTTTCCAATAAGAGCGAGATGTCCAGGTCCTTAATGCTATTGAACTCATCACTTCCCCCCTTCACTC
>NW_004797433.1:854966-856012 GCF_000002075.1 Aplysia californica | reverse complement strand
ATCTTGACCTGAATTCGAATTCGGAGTTGAATTCGACGAATTCGCGCCCAAAAATGTTCGGAGTCGAAAGTTCGGAAGTTCTCGGTGTATCATAATCATATGTATTGGATTCATTTTATGAGATCGAATATCGATTCAATGACCAGTTTCACTTTCAGTTCCATTATTAAATTGATGTACAGTGCCTAGATCCCAATCGTGGGGTGAGTGCTGTAGAAATCCACCTATTATTATTGTTATTATTTTTTTTTAAATTATTATTATTAATAATACATGTTTGTAAAAAAAAAGAAGATATGTGATGGCAGTCATTACCTGCAGGACACAACCAAGATTAAATGAACGAATATATATGATTATAATACATGTACCAGTGTTGATTCCTTTGGTATTTTGTACTTTCTGACTAACCTGTTTCTTTTCTGCCTAGACCTTCTTTCGTTCTTATAGTATAGTATGTGTACTGTATAGATGTATTTATGTCAGTCTATCTTTCTATCAATTTGTCTGTCTAATTTATTCTATCTGATCTATTTATCTATCTATCTATCTGCTTGCCTACCTATCTGCCTGCCTTCCTACCTCTACCTACTTTCCCACTCATCCATCCATCCATCCATCTAGCTATCTACAGTCAAACTCGGATATAACAGGACAGACGGGACAGGCAGTTTTTCCTTGTTATAACCGTTATCACGGCGACCCTTGAAAGCAAAAATGACTTAAGGGCTAAAACAAATCAGACCTAAACATATGGCTGAATAGAGCTTGATGTCACCTTTAAAAGCAATTTTGTCTGATCTCACTACTCAAACTTGTTCAAGAATATATAGGAAAATCACATTTTGTCTTACCTCAATACTCAAACTTGTTCAAAATTTTCATTTGCGATTTTCTCCAAACAGCAGTCATGGCATTAAGACATTTTTGCCTTCATGGGTCGACGGGAAACTACCAGTACCTTTGCACCTGCAGCTTACTAGATCTCCGATTACCGCACTCTTCTCCAGTGGGACGTTTCCCTGACACAGACGGAATCGCTCAGA
>NW_004797433.1:852447-854866 GCF_000002075.1 Aplysia californica | reverse complement strand
TCCATACCGAAGTTTTTTGTTTCATATTTGAACATAACATTTGACAGCCAAATGGAATTTTTATGATATTTATTTTATTTTATTAAGTTCCACCGAATGGTTTTGCTCTGTATAGCGCAAATGAAAACAACCCATTTTTTGCCTTTGTCTCCGTTTGTGTAGCATGACGCACCAGTTCGCATTTGGCCTGCCACTAAAAGTCGCAACGATTAGGCCATATTGCAAGCTATTGCAGTCTTAACAAATCAACAGAAGTTTGTAGATAGTGTTTTTCTCTTTTCCTTTGCCTGCTGAATCATAGTTAATTTGGCAAAGAGCAGAGAGCTTTTTTTGTATTCAGCATTGCCTCGCCTCCAACTCATCTTCCCCAACCTTTCGTAAGTTTCTCACAAGGTACAGAAAGAAAGCTTAAGTGCCCCCCAAGGCTTTCTTTGATGTCATGGGTAGAGATGTTCCGTCAGTTTGAATCTATAGAGAATCCGAATTTAAAAATTCCTTGACAAAACAACCACTACAGGTCGAAAACGCACTGTTTGCACCCCTTTAAATGTCACCAGGATACAGAATTCAGTACTGGAGTTCCATGAGACGTCTGTCCGTTATCGATTTCATGTTCGTGAGGTTGACATTGATCAGAGAATGGCAATGTGTTCAATGTTCCTCGGTCATCTTGAAAAGCGTGAACATTTCCTCAATGGCAACGCTTATTTTTACCTTTCAATATATTATGTAAACTCAACAAATGCTACCCAGCCCGCACAAAGATGTGGGCCCCTCATGGGCACAAGCTGGGCTTGGAAATGGGCACCATCTGGCAATCCCACTCGGCGCCACGTGGTTTTTGATCATGGGCGATTGAAAGGGCCCATATGTGTCAGCCCATGTACAGCCCATATCCAGCCCATGCCTAGTCCAGATGTAGACCATATGTTTTTGACGAACCCACATGGGCCCCATGTCAGCCCGCTCGTTTTTACACACAAGACACGGGCATTGTGTCGTATACAGCGTGCCAAACAGAAACATGTGGTATGTTCGACTCTGCCCCACGCCTGGCCCGGGTGAAGCCTGCATTTTCCTGGCTAGCCCACATGGTCCCCATGTCCAGCCCACATGTTCTTGGCTAGCCCGCATGGTCCCTATATCCAGCCCACATGTCCCCCATGTCCAGCCCATATGTTCCCCATGCCCAGCCCAATTGTTCCCCATGTTCAGACCACATGCACCCCATGCCCAGCCCACATGTTCCCCATGTCCAGCCCATATGTTCCCCTTGTCCAGCCCGTATGCCCCCCATCTCCAGCCCACATGTTCCCCATGTCCAGCCTGCATGTTCTCCATGTCCAGCCCACATGTTCCTGACCAGACCAGACCAATATGGCCGAGCCCAAAATGTATGGGCCTTGAACCGTCTAGCCCATGCCCAGCCCATAAGTTTCTGACAAGTCCATGTCTTCCTCACTCATTGAATAACACCACGTAGTACCATACCATTAATAACGAGTTGCATTGTAATAATTTTTGCCAACATTTATTCAAATAATTTAGAGGGCCAGCTGCTTCTATTCTGCTTCTCAGAGCCATTCCAGGCGCTGTGAGGCAAGGTATACTATCCAAGCAAAAATAGATACAATATGAATATACACATGTCCCTACACGAGAACTGATTCAAACTATGGTACTCCGATCCATTTCAAACAGACAAAATGTAAACGCATACTTTGTAGAAAGAAACACCATTTTCCTTGTAGTATACGTCTTCCTATATAAAGCCAGGCTATGGAAAGAGCTATATATTTTTTTTTAAGTAAACGAATGTAATTGCAGACAAACGAGTAAAGAAAAAAAAAGAAAAAGAAAGAAAAAAAGGCAAGGAAGGAAGAAAGAAAAAAGAAGTAAAGAAAAAAAGGAGAAAAAGAAGGCATTCGTTTTTGATAGGTCATACGTCATAATTTATTAGTTTGAAGATAAAGCACAAAAAAAGAAGAAGAAAAAAACAAATAATACTTAAAACTTCTTTTGTTTTTATTTAGACGAAAACAATATTATATTCTAGTTTTTAAAAATAACAGATCCCTTGACAGTGATGTAAAACATCTCTATGATTCCGATCTTTGCAATGAAGACTGACGGTCGGGAAGCGTTCCTTTCACACGGGCCAATTCACAAAAGACACAGCATCTGAAAGGAGGCGGGGTGAGGGGGGTACAGTTTGAGCATGGCAAAACATTTTCAATGTGTTAATATGAGCTCTTTGGATAATAATAGTATGTGTATAACGAACCAGAGGGTCGGGGGGTGGACAGGGAAGAAAGTACAGTCCGTGCCGGCAATAAGCCCGTTTCGGACTCAAGCACGCTAAACGGCTCTTACCGAATTTTTGCTATATATAAATTACACGCCTATAAGCACGGTAACT
>NW_004797433.1:823435-852347 GCF_000002075.1 Aplysia californica | reverse complement strand
GAAAAACTAACAGATTTTAACCATTGCTCAAAGTGTAACGACCGACAACACAAATTACTCAAAACCGTAAGGCGATAAAGAAATAAAGATGCTTTCAACTTTTCTGAACACATCTGGACTCCGACAGTGTATACTCGCGGAAATAAGGCATGAAATAGCTAGTTCCTGTGGGGAAAAAAACAACAATGCGTTTGTTCTTGCAATGAGGCATACACAAAAACTAAACAGATTATAACCATTACTGAAAGTGTAACGACCGACCGCACAAATTACTCCAAACTGTAGGGTGACCAAGAAATAAAGGTGCTTCCAACTTTTCTAAACACATCTAGACGTGGACAGTGTAAAAGATTATAACGCATTACTGAAAGTGTCACGAAAACCGACCGCACAAAGTACTCAAAACCGTAGGCGGCACAGAAAAAAAATTCTTTAAGCTCTTCTGAGCACATCTAGACTTCGACACTGTATACCCGTGCAAAGAAGGCATGAAATAGCTAGTTCCTTTAGAAAATCACAATAATGTTTTTGTTCTTACAACTAGGCAAACACAAAAACTAAAAAGATTACAACCATTACTGAAAGTGAAAGTGTAACGACCGACCGCACAAATAACTCAAAACGCTAGGGCGACCAAGAAATAAAGATGCTTCCAGCTTTTCTAAACAGATCTAGACTTGGACAGTGCATAGTCGTGCAAAGAAGGCATGAAATAGCTAGTTCCTTTGGAAAAATACAATAGTGCGTTTGTTCTTACAACGAGACATGCACAAAAACGAATAGATTATAGCCATAACTGAGAGTGTAACGACCGACAGCCTAAATTACTCAAAACTGTAGGGCTACAAAAAAAATCAAAATGTCTCAAGTTTTTCTGATCTCAGGTAGACTTGGACAGCTTATAGGCCTACTTATACAAAGAGGCATGAAATAGCTAGCTCTTGTGGAAAAATACAATAATGTGTTTGTTCGTACAACTTTACATGCACAAACACTAATAGATTATAGCCTTAACTGTAAGTGTAACTGTAACGACCGAGCGCATAAATTACTCAAAACTGTAGGAGGTTTAAGAAACAAACACGCTTTCAGCATTTCTAATCACATCTATGCTAAGATAGAGTTTAGTCATGGAAATAAACCGTAAAAAAGCTATCTCCTGTGGTAAAACATAAAAGTGTTATCATACTGTTAAGGTTGTTTCAACTAGGCATACCTGTCCCCGTCGTTTTATGCAAGAAAAATTCTGAAATTATGCGATTCTGTTAATTTTAACAAATAATGATAAAGATGAATAATAAGAAATTATGCAAAAAAATTATCAAATTTAGCAAAATAATGCGAGATGCATAAAACCACGGGGACAGGCATACACAAAATCTAATACATTATAACATACCACTACGGTACTGAAAGCGTAACTAACTGCGACACCCAAAAAGGTATAAGTATAAGCGGCGGATAAAAGTATGTAAGACTGAAAGTGTAAAGACCGACCGCCCAAAGTACTCAATACCGTAGGTCAAAAAAATAAAGAATGGTTACACAATCTCTCTTTTTTTGTGGTATTGCCTGTCTGTTTTGTCTTTAGTTTCAGATTAGAAATGGTCGTGAAATCGCTTTATTCCGTGTGTGCGGGAGAGAGAGAGAGAGAGAGAGAGAGAGAGAGAGAGAGAGAGAGAGAGAGAGAGAGAGAGAGAGAGAGAGAGAGAGAGAGAGAGAGAGAGAGAGAGAGAGAGGAATGGTATTTAACCTAGACGGTCGTTAATCAGGCCACCTGCGCGCTACTGACCTAGATTCCGTGTGGGCTGACACACCCGTGTAGTAGGCCCACAACCTTGTAGATCATTAGTAGTGATAAGCCTACGCAGGGTGCGGCGGTCAGTTTGAATTGTTGTTTGCTCATGCTTTGACACTGGATTATTTCTGCCTAATGCAGTTTGCTTTTCAAGTCATCTGGATTATGTGAATATTTTCTACATCATTGTGTGTGTTGAGGAACACAAGTGGTGACTAATTAATTAATTAATTAAGACTGACCATCAGTTTTGAGATCGCAAATTTGAAGTGCTGTTTGGCTGCACTGTAGGCCTACTGTTCATTTTCAGATTCTTCATCGCCATCGTACTCACTGAATGCCTGGATTCATTTAGTTGAGGCCTAAGCAGGTTTTTTTCCTTCAAATCATCTGGAATGTGTGAATATCAAATATCTCTTCCATCAGTGTACGTGTTTAGATTAAACCTACAGTGAAGTTTTGACCGTGCAAGTTTAATTCATATCTGTCTAAAATCCATGTCTACACAGTGGAGGCCCCCCTCCTGATCCGCACACTCTTCACTGACTTAGAGCATCTCTATGCAAACAACCACTAAAAACGAACTCTCCATCCTATCCCTAGATCTACTTTTAGATTTAGATTAGTTTGTAACACAAACAATAGACTAAAAGGACCATGTAGATATAAATCTATATATCTAGACTCTGAGCGTCTAGGGGCCCACCCTTGTTAGGTAGGGAAAAGTATACGGATCATAATTAGGGGGGAGCTCCTTTGTGTTTTTCCCGACCTGCTTTGTATATTAATATCTGCTGTTCTTTCACAGTGCTTACATGTTTCTCTTCTAGGCCTATTTCTTGCTTTCATCATGTGTGGTTATGACTCTGTTGGACTGTGACTGACACCTTCAAAATAAACTGAAGGAATAAGAACAACAATGGGAAGAAAATGCTCAGTTGGTGGATGCAAAACTGGCTATGACAGTCAGAAAGGTGCAGAAAAAGTGACCTTGTATGGATTTCCTTCGGATGAAACAGAATGTCGGGCATGGACTGCTAGCTTACCAAACATTTTATCCCATGAAAAGGTGTCAAAACATATCAGTGTGTGCCCTCCATTTCCGTAAAACTCTTCAACTTTCTGTTTTTCCATCGCTTTTGTCTGTCTAGAATAATTTTTTACATGTCCGTTAGTTTGAACACAAACAGAGGGAAGCAATACCATTGAGAGAGAGAGAGAGAGAGAGAGAGAGAGAGAGAGAGAGAGAGAGAGAGAGAGAGAGAGAAAGAGAGAGAGGGGGGAGAGAGAGAGAGAGGGGGGGAGAGATTGAGAGGGAGAGAGAGAGAGAGAGAGAGAGAGAGAGAGAGAAGGGAGAGATTGAGAGGGGGAGAGAGAGAGAGAGAGAGAGAGAGAGAGAGAGAGAGAGAGAGAGAGAGAGAGAGAGAGAGAGAGAGAAAGAGAGAGAGAAGGGGAGAGGGAGAAAGAGACCGCCTAGCCGTGGCCGTTGTAATCATTATTATCATTACGAAGGTCACTGCTTGCTGTGGGCCGAAGCCTGAGCGGCCGGTGTGCCAGCCCACAAGCAAGGCGTGTAGTTCTTGGGCTGCGCTGTCTGATTTATGATCGCCTAGTATTTAACACATCAACTTTAAAAAAATATATTTTTAAGTTAAGCCACCATCCAGAATACCTTAGCTAGGACGTCGGCGCTTCCATAAATAGACTTACCTTTTTTTGTTTCGCTCTCTGTAGAGACAAGAACAAACGTGCTAGAGTTGTTTCTTATGACAGTGTCGGGCGCCATTGGTGCAAGCGCTCCGCGATTTTACACCAAAGTAGCCTAATTTTGTCACTGTAGAGAAACCTTGGCATCGTTCTTTCCGCACAAGAAGAAAGGTGCATGAAACTGCTCTTCGCAGCACTAATTTGGTGCAAGCTAAAAATTTGATCTAAGTTTCCACTAGCCTATCCAGTTTGATAGGAAAGAAGAAGCATCCACTCTGGTCTATTTTTGGTGACCAACTATAAAAACCACCATGTTTTGAATGCATGTTTTTTTAGTTTTCATAATTCTATTACGGCACTTGCATCATAATAAGGTAATATAGGTGTGCCGAAGAATAGATATAATGTTACAAGAGAGTAACATACACAAAAAAGATGGAGGAGAGAAAAGGACGATAGAGGTTTGATAGGAAAGACAGAAAACCACACCAGAGCACTCGCCAACCACCCACATTGAACATTAATAGATTGCATTTACATAGACTATAGTGATCGATCCCATACCAGCACAAGCTCTGATTACATTGGCGTGACACATTGCAGAGTAAAAGAAATTTTCAAGCTGATTTTTCCTTTTTTGGGTCACGACAGACTGGGAGGGTTAAGACCAACGACTGGTACTTTTTCATGAACTACATACATCAAATGAACAATGCAGTATGCAGCCTACCCGTGGATAACTAAACATTACTGCTGATGACAGCCTCATCTCTGTGGGTTTCAGATGCTGAATGAAGAATTTGCAATTGCCCTTTGATTTATTTACAAATCCACCACACAGCTACATGTACCACAAACACCAGCTAAGTCACAAATGTTTTATTTTAGTTTTAGTAGAGGTATTACGGCGCTCGCAACTCCACAAGGTCATATGAGCGCCAGAAGATTAGACGTGTTACAAGAGAGTAACAAATATTGAAAAGAAGGGGAGATTTATAAGGACGATAGATGTGTGGTAGGAAAGAAGGAGCAAACCACACCAGAGCACCCGCCAACCACCCACTAACAAATGTTTGATATTCAGGGCCCAACCAAACTGAGCAGGGGCTGGCACCCAAACACAAAGACGGAGAGACTTTGTACTCCCAGTGTGTGGGCTGATTGAGAGCAAAGAGAGGACTTAATTAACCGACACCACAGTCAAAAGGTGATTAAATTCTAGTAAGTTTTACGGCACTTGCAACAGAGTAAGGTCACATAAGTGCCGAAGATTAGAGGTGTTACAAGAGAGTAACAAACATAAAAAAGGAGAAGAGATTAGGACGATAGTAGATGTGTGTGATAGGAAAGAAGGAGCAAACCACACCAGAGCACCCCTCAACCACCCACAAAAGGTGATTAACAATAAACATGCTGGTCTCCCCAATCTTATTCTTCTACACAACCCTTTCAATGCAGGCACCAACAAATGTCTTAAGACCAGTCAAAGAATATATTTACAGAAGAATTAACTTGAAATGAACAAAGTAGTTGGTTACAAGCCCCTGTGCTGATTAACTTGTCGGCAAAGGACTGTCATGACCTTCCCCAAGACGACAAAAACAAACGCACACCAGAAGGTCTTAGGCAACTGCTGCCTTGCCCCTGTTTTTTTGTTTAAGTGACAGTTTTACAGCGTTTGCAACACATTAAGGTCATATATAAGTGCTGAAGATCACAGGCATTTCAACTAAGACACTTGACAAACAACTTTTTTAAAAAGATGTTTGATGGGAAGGAGGAAGGAGCAAACCACACCAGAGCACACGCCAACCAAAAACCCACCCTTGCTAATCTCAGTAATGAGTATGACAAAGTCATTCTACAATGAAGGGAACAACTCATGGAGTTTTTTAATTAATCATTTATTGACAGTTTAGAAGACCATCTTGTGGGGGAACTGGTTGTTAGAGAGAGAGAACAAGGCTCCGAGGTAGCCAAACAACAATTTCTTCTCTGGCAGTTTGCGGATGACATCCAGGACTTGACGATCCACGGCTGTCTGGTCCTCTTTGCGCTCATCACTCACAGAGTAAACCTGAAACCAAGCAAAGCATATTTAATTTTCATAAGGGCTTTACGGCACTTGCAACACAATAGGTCATGTAAGTGCCGAAGATTAGAGGTGTAACAAGGGAGTAACAAATACAAAAAAGGAGGGGAGATAAAGACGATGATTGTTTCATGTTTGATAGGAAAGAAGAAGCAAACCACACCAGAGCACCCGCCAACCACCCACACACATTATTTCGTATGCACAGATGACATCAAAATCAAAGAGGAGCCCTCATTTTCTCAGCTAATAACAACAACGAACACATTATTTATACCATGGACGGGGTAGCCTATCACGATTCCCGCATCTTCAACCCAATTCTAGCAGAATGGTCACAACAGGCATTAAAAACAACCCTCCAAAAGGTTGAATCACATGGCTGGTTGTTACAAACAAAATGTCACAAATAATTTTGTAGGGTGCCTGTGTGAATGGGCGGTGAGCGGAAGAAGACACTCAACAGCCCACTTTGATTTCACACCTTAACAAAAAAAAACAACAACCCCACCAAACAAACAAGTCATTATCATACAAAGACATTACAAGCCACCTGTATAGACAGGCTTGCTAAAGAAGACCAACAGGACTTAAATATAAATGTACAACAGAGATTTGCCTTCTGACGTGGCCATCAGTAGACCACAAAGCTAAAACCCTGTAGACAATAATGTCGCACACACTTTCCCCCGAGCTGCTGCACTGTCAGAACAGAGACCGGTCTACTGGTGTGCCAAACATGATGAAAACCGAAATTCCACAACCCAAAAGACACTTGAAAAATAAATCCCAGACATGGATGTTGACAACATTGTCCAAGAGAAAAGTGGCTGTTTTGGCCAGTGAATTAACAATGCAGAAACCAATGTCTACGAAATCAAAATCAAGCTAGTCACATAAACGTACAGAAACCTGTCAAGGACCATGTAACTCAAAACCTGCACTAAATAATGTAAAGTCAGAGAGACTCAAGATGGAAAGCCTTTTCACCCCCCCCCCCCTCACCCAGAGAACGCATCACCAGCGCATGAGTGGGAGGGGACAAATTCAAACCAGCACTTAAAACACATTTGTTTCTGGCCAGCTTAAATGTAACATATATTTCGAAAACATATGCTTTGCTACCTTCATGCTGCACTGTAACAAAAGGTTGTGTTGTAATAATAATAATAATAGATAGCATTTTTATAGTGCATATCCCCGCTCAACAGCAGGCTCTATGCGCTTTACACTATATTTATTACCCCAGCAGACTATATAACACTCCGAAACATTCTCAGCTTCCCGGGAAGCATACAGTGCAAGCAGCTGATTAAGCGCTCAAACACTAACGAACTGACAAGATCTGTCGCTGTCTATAGCCGGGTACCCATTCCCACTTGGGTGAAGTGAGGAAAATTCGTGTAAAGTGCCTTTCCCAAGGACACAACGCCGGGTCCCTGACGGGATTCGAACCCACGACCTTACGGTTGCGAGTCCGAGAGCCTAACCACTAGGCCACCGACGCCACAATGTGTACATATGCCAGAGTACAATTTTTTTTTTTGGGGTGGAGAGAGAGATGGAAAGGGGAGGAGAGAAAGAAAGGGTAAAAACTATTTGCAATAAATGTACAACAGAGATTTGCCTCCTGACGTGGCCATCAGTAGACCACAAAGCAAAAACCCTGTAGACAATAATGTCGCACACACTTTCCCCCGAGCTGCTGCACTGTCAGAACAGAGACCGGTCTACTGGTGTGCTTTACATACAGAAACAGTTTAGTTTGTTTAGTTGTAGTAGAGGATTTACGGCGCTCGCAACTGTATAAGGTCACATGAGCGCCAGAAGATTAAGAGGTGTTACAAGTCAGTAACAAACATAAAAAAGAAGGGGAGATAAAGACGATAGATGTTTGATAGGAAAGAAGAAGCAAACCACACTAGAGCACCTGCCAGCCACCCACATACATACACAGAAACTCCAGAACCCAGAGGACACTAGAAAAATAAAAAGCATATTAGATAACACTTTTCACATTGCTGCTTATAGCTTACAAAGCCAATGCAAAAGAGACGGACGGCATCCTCCGACAGAGCGACCCAATATCAATAACCCAGACAGTAAAACGAACCTCTTTCTTGGTGTTGAAAATATCCCCCTCAGTGTGCTTGGGCTTCCTCAGCTTCTGCCTGCGGAAATATTCATCATTGACGCGGTCTGGCACTTTGACGCCCTTGATGTCCAACTTGGTCTTGGTGGCAATGACGTACTTCTGGTTGATACGCCTCAGGGGGCAGCCGTTCAAGTGATAGGGGCCTGCACCAAAGAAAACAGATATATGATTCACATCCAGAAAGACAGCATACACTTCAACTCCACCAATCAGTGGAGAGAGAGAGAGAGAGAGAGAGAGAGAGAGAGAGAGAGAGAGAGAGAGAGAGAGAGAGAGAGAGAGAGAGAGAGAGAGAGAGAGAGAGAGACACACGTTATCGTACACAATAGCACAGGAAACAAAACCATCCTCATATCCCTAAAATTAAGTGTCTCCTCTACAGTGTTTATACCGTGCTCTTGAAGCAAAAGTCAAACACACAAAGGATGATATTCTTGCACCGGCTACCAAGTGACACAACAAGGAATTGTGTACCTGTTACTAAAGTGCTTCACGAAAAAGGCAAAGAACTATACATCAAGCTGTAGTGGGCAACTCAACACTCACAAAGGCAAAATAGATCTATGAAGTTTAGAATAAGAGAAAACCATATAAAAAATAATAGACCAAGCAATCATAGAGGAGACCTATCCTGACCTGTACAGTACGGTAAGTCATCAGTCTATAGACCAAACAGACAAGCCACTAAAGCGAGACAGAGCAATTTTTTTTTAATAACCTGAAATTTTTACGTCCCCACTGACACAATTGATAAATCAGAAGGTTGGCCGTTTCAACTCCGCCAGTCATGTTAAGCCTGGCTGCATCCCAGCATAAATAAAGACAGACAAAATCAAAGAAAAGCTGTCATAGTTCATAACAGCACCAGAAAGAAATCTTTCCAACATCTCTTAATGAAGCAATTTTCAAAGACCCAATAGTTCACCCACCCCCTCCCCAATAACATCTGTATCTGCCAGCAAAGACCAATCTGAGATTCAGTAAACCACCATCAAGACAAGATACTTCACTTTAAAAAAAAAAAAAAAAAATTTTTTAAATGCAATGTTCACAACAGAAACATCTTACTCCCTCTAGATAAAAATTGTCTCCTCTGTGATATTTGAAGAGTGCACATAAGGCAAAAGTCAAACACACAAAGGATGATATTCTTGCACCGGCTACCAAGTGACACAACAAGGAATTGTATACCTGTTACTAAAGTGCTTCACGAAAAAGGCAATGAATTTTTAATGAACCAAACTGTAGTGGGCAACTTTACACCCACAATGGCAAAATAAATAGATGAAGTTTCGAATAAGAGATTAGGAAATGACACATCAGACACAAAAATAGAGGGGACATACCCCGACTTTCATAAAGTAAGTAATCTAAGTCTACAGACCAAACAGATAAGCCACTAAAGAGATACAGAAATTTTAAAATATAACCCGATTCATACATTTTTTACATCCCCACTGTCACAACTGATAAACTAGAAGGATGGCTGCTTCAATTCTGCCTGTCAAAAGTTAAGCCTGGCTGCATCCCAGCATAAAGAAAGACAAAATCAAAGGAAATCTGTCACAGTCCGTAAATATACCACAAACAAATCTTTGTAACATCTCTGAATGAGGAAAACGTATCATACGGGACAAGTAAAGCAATTTTCAAAGACCCAATAGTTCACCCCCCCATCCCCAATAACAGACTGCTCTGTACTGCCAGCGAAGATCAATCTGAGACTCCGTACACCATCATGAAGACAAGATATCTCACTTGTTCACAACAGAGACATCTTACTCCCTCTAGACAAATTGTCTCCCCTGTGATATTTGAAGAGTGCACATAAGGCAAACGTCAAACACACAAAGGATGATATTCTTGCACCGGCTACCAAGTGACACAACAAGGAATTGTATACCTGTTACTAAAGTGCTTCACGAAAAAGGCAATGAACTTTTAATGAACCAAACTGTAGTGGGGAAACTTTACACCCACAATGGTAAAATAAATAGATGAAGTTTCTAATAAGAGATTAAGAAATGACAGATCAGACACAAAAACAGAGGAGACATATCCTGTCCTTCGTAAAGTAAGTCATTTAAGTCTACAGACAAGCTACTAAAGCGATACAGAGAGAAATTTTAAAATACAACGCGACTAATACAATTTTACACCCCCACTGTCACAACTGATAAACTAGAAGGATGGCTGCTTCAACTCTGCCTGTCAAGAGTTAGGCCTGGCTGCATCCCAGCATAAAGAAAGACAAAATCAAAGGAAATCTGTCACAGTCCGTAAATATACCACAAACAAATCTTTGTAACATCTCTGAATGAGGAAAACGTATCATATGGGACAAGTAAAGCAATTTTCAAAGACCCAATAGTTCACCCCCCCATCCCCAATAACAGACTGCTCTGTACTGCCAGCGAAGATCAATCTGAGACTCCGTACACCATCATGAAGACAAGATATCTCACTTGTTCACAACAGAGACATCTTACTCCCTCTAGACTATAAGTGTCTCCCCTGTGGTATTTGAAGAGTGCACATAAAGCAAACGTCAAACACACAAAGGATGATATTCTTGCACCGGCTACCAAGTGACACAACAAGGAACTGTGTACCTGTTACTAAAGTGCTTCACGAAAAAGGCAATGAACTTTAAATAAATCCAACTGTAACGGGCAATTCGACACTCACAATGGCAAAATCGTTTAAAGAAGTTCAGACAAAGATATTAAGAAATAACAGATCAGACACAAAAATAGAGGAGACATATCCTGACTTTCGTAAAGTAAGTCATCTAAGTACAGACCAAACAGACAAGCCACTAAAGGGATTTTTATAGAGAGAAAAATTTTATAATATAACCTGACTATAATAAACTTTTTACATCCCACTGTCACAACTGATAAACTAGAAGGATGGCTGCTTCAACTCTGCCTGTCAAGAGTTAAGCCTGGCTGCATCCCAGCATAAAGAAAGACAAAATCAAAGGAAATCTGTCAGTCCGTAACAATACCACAAACAAATCTTTCTAACATCTTTGAATGAGGAAAACTTCATCTGGGACAGGCAAAGCAATGTTCAAAGACCCAATAGTTCACACCCCCCCCCCCCTCCCCAATAACAGACTACTCTGTATCTCCCAGCAAAGACCAATCTGAGATTCAGTAAACCACCATGAAGACAAGATATCTCTCTTTAAAAATTGTCTCCTCTGGTGTTTGAAGAGTGCACATATAAGGCAAACGTCAAACACACAAAGGATGATATTCTTGCACCGGCTACCAAGTGACACAACAAGGAACTGTGTACCTGTTACTAAAGTGCTTCAATAAAAATAAGATTTATGTATAAATAACCTGCTTAGTGAGAGCCTTCAGCAAAACACTAGTTGTTAGTTTTCAATGCGAACAATACTAGGGTATAAATATCTACAAGTTGAGTACAACAGATGGGAACCAATGTGGAATTTTAAAGAAATTTAAAATGAGGGCTGTTTTATTGGAGTACTAGAAACTTGAAAGAAAGTGCACAATTTAACAAACTTTAAACTCAGCTAGGAAATATTCCACACTGTATAGACAATCCTATTCACATACATGGACAAACCCTCACCACAAAAAACAAAAAACCTAAGTACATCTCTTGAGCATGGTCACATTGAAATAGGAATGTAATGTTTGCTGGCAAAGCCCACACAAATGTCAAATCAGAACTTACCAGTGACCAAGAGCAAACCAGAGTTGAGCTGCCTGAGGAAGACGACTCTCTGAAAAAAAACCCAACCCCAAACAAACATGAGCATAGTTGTTTCAAATGTGGAATTCCATGCCAATATAAACAATGACCTTCGAGCTAATTTTTCATGTTGACTTTCTGTAAACCTAATCAAACTCCCTGTTTTGAGGTAAAATTAGTACGAAAATGGCCCCCAACTGTTGGTGACTTCCATAACTTGAGGTCTTTAAAAAGCCAAATTTACATTTTTTGTGTAACACCCAACACTGAAATGTGTTTTTAAAAGGGAACAAAAAGTTTGTTGGACCCCCCCCCCCTCATCCAATAACAATTGCTCAACCAGTAGAAAATTGCCAGTTTCTTTATTATTTTGATGAACGCCCAATTTTACAAGGTTGTCTCACATTTTTTTTGCATTTAATTTTGAAACACATTGCAAATCAGGTAGCTTTGACACATTATCAACATGGCTGCAGAACAGGTCCCAAATTGACAGAAACATACAGCTCTCTAAAGACACCCAACAACTGCAAGTTTCACACTATGCAATAAACACACAACAAACTCTTGCACTGAAGAATAAAACTTGAAGTGGTGAAAAGTATTTGGATGCCATATATTTTTCCTCAAGTAAGAGATAGGAAACGACCCAGAGAAGTTAAGCCAAAAAAAGAAATCCCCACCTTTCCCTTATGTCTGCCAGCTAAAAGGATGAGGACGGTTCCTGGGGTAATGGATGCCCTCAGTCTCCTCTTATGTTGGCTGAATGATTTCTGGTAGTTCTTTAGCTTTCTTGGTTTATCCTCAGTGGGATAGAAGCGAGGCTGGAGAAAAAACAACAACAAAGCAATTCAAAAGTCTACACAAAAAGAAATTTAGATTGCAGGCAATGTTAATCACAACCCTTGCCTCCTTAATACTTTAGAAACACCCTGACACACATCAAATACTGACATAAAAAAGTGAAGCCTTCTATATATACAGTCGAACCTGCAGTAACGGTCCCCTTAAATCACCTGTATAAAACGGAAACTTATCTAACGGGGAAGCGGAAAGAAAATTCTGCTCCCTTCCGAAGGTATTACATGTCTAAGATGTAAAATGCTGTGCCCACCCAGCCCTGATTTGAATCAAAACTATCAAAGTTGGCTGCATCGGTAGTCAAAACTTTATTTATGCCATGTCACCAGGGGAGCTGGGGTGCATTTTGGGGGCAGATGTTACCCTATCCTCGTGAGCCCCCAGCAGAGCAGATGATCAGGGTGGTGCTGGTGTTAAATTTCTCTACTACGCCAAAGGCGTGAAATTAGTTTCACCAATGCCTGTCGCCCTGATCGAAGGGCCAGCTGAGGAAAGAGTTCCCTGAATCGTTGTTACATGATGCAAAGGAAGGGTGGCGTTGTTTGACGGTGCTTATACCAATCATGGGTGGGACTAAAGGTCGAAGCAAAGGAAAAGTTCAAGTGTTACCATTATTATAAAGGTCAAACAGTGGTCCTTGGAAAATTCAAGCAATAGTCACGACGGATAAGCAGGACTGACGCATGCCATAATCAGATTCGGTAGCACTCAAAGAGGTGTGAAGTTCTGACCACTCTTTCCCGACCAGACAAGCGACCCTAAAACGGAATTTTTTCTGCCCCCCCCCTTCTTACACAGGTTCGACTGTAATTAAAACCTCACTACAACAATCAAGATGCCACACAGCAACTGCAGTTGTGTCAGGTCTATGTCATGTGCCAAATTTTTACACTGCTGCCCCTGGCAAATGGAGTTCAGCTACCATATTCAAGCAGTTTGTTTCAGTGTAATTATCTAACGGAGTGCTTATAGGCCCACAGGGGCATATACAATTTCCCCTAGAACATTTATTATTGGGAGTGTATACAGACCCAGTAACCGGGAACAAAGTCACAAAGTATACAGACCCGGTAGGGGAACTCTTTTGTGATTTCGGAAATTTTCAAAGCCCTCTTGGCTCAGGGTAGAACTAGGCTCTTCTAGATCTATGAGCTGGGTCTAGATCTAGACAGACAGATATAAATCATTGATCTAGTTTCGAGGCTAGCCTAGATCTAGATCTAAACGAAGATTGTGGATGCCTTTTCGATGAACGATCGTTTTTCCTCCGTTTTGAAGTTGTAGGAATCACAATTTGAAGCAGTGAACAATGTCATAATTTCAATCGAGAAGTCACCATCTCTATTTCTCTTTCTCTCTATCCTCTGTCGCTGTACGTATCGCTCGCATTCTTCTTTTCTTTGTTTGTCTCTGTCTTTCTTTCTCCCCACCTATTTCCTACTGCATAACAATAACAATGAACTGCAGGAACACACTGACAAACAATCAAATCTGTAGAAATATGAACGAGATGGAATACCTTAGGTTAGGAAAACATTAACAAGAAGGGATAAAGTGAGAAAATAAAAGAGAACAAGTTGGGACAACACCACGTATGAAATACATTGAAAAAACAACGCATTAAATGGCCCATGTGGGCCAATAACTTTCAATAAGAGCAGTCATTATCTAATTCTAGATTTCTACCTCCAAAATAATTCTTTCAAACTTTTGTGAAACCAGATGACCGATTCATGCTTAAAAAATCAGAAATATGTACTTAATAACTAATGCAATTCAGGGTATTATAATTTTTCTTCCATAAACTGTGCACCTAATAAGTGTGTGAGCAAAAGCAACTCATCATACACACAAAATCATTTACCATGGGACAACTTACCAGTCTTTTCACCCTAACTTTTCTTTCACCTCCATTTTTGTCGCCACCAATTTTCTTGGTGACGAACTCCTGGGCCGGCTTTGGGGATGGCATCTGCAAAGAGAAAAAATGATCACTTACTTTGATTCACATGGACAATGTAAACATTTTCTAAAGTAGATACCAATGCCACAAAAATGTTATAGATAGTGTGTATTTCCATGACGCTAGAAGTCTCTAGGACTAAGATCGAAGTCGCTAGATCTAGATCTAGATGTACCCTACAGCAATTTCAAAATATTTACTGAAAGTTACTGTGCTGTTAGATCTAGAATCAGAATTCAATGTGACAAATACAATACTCCTTGAGTAGGCTATTGCATACAGACAGACGTATCTCAAAAAAAGTGACTCAGGCCCACGTCTGCAGGCTTACGCGTACTGTTGGTGTAGGAGCCCCTGCCCTAATTTTGAAAAACTTATGGGGACATTCCCTGCCTGCTCTTTCAAGTTTCAAATAAAACATTATTACATTGAGGCCAAGGAAAATATCGGCAATCCTCCAGTTTTGGCCCAAGAAGTCAAGAAGAGAGGCTGGATCAGTCATGTCACCACTGACAAAAACTTTAATATTGGAGTATAATTTGGCCCCAATGTTTTAATTGAAAATTGGAAGAGCGAGAGGGGTCCTGTCTGCTGTTCTTTCGCAAAACAGTTTTGTACGTAACGAGTATGAAGTTTCACGAGGAACCGCCAATACCAGTCATCTGACTTCATGTTTCTCAGGTGCGGAAGAATTCCACAACAAGCGACCAGTCTATAAAAGGCAGTGGGTTAGAAGTAGGGTCCGGATTAGGTCTCTTCTTTATTGTGTTTGTTGTGGCGGTTGTCATGTTTTGTTAACAAAATAAGAAATGTTTGATAGATTATGATTGATTATCCCGTTGAGGAACCGACACAAGCAGGCGAGAGAGGTAAACAAATTGAGAACGAAAGAGGTGCCCGCACGCAATCGAAATTTTAAACGACTTGGGAGAACATAAACCATCATAAATGCATTGTAAAGGTAGTTGCATGTAATCACCATAGAATAAAAGTAGCAGTAGACGTCGATAGCTAAAATATAAAACAGATTATGAATAGATTGTAAGCAAGTCTTCAAATATCAAACCTGTACCTTGTATATAGCCAAGTAAAAGGAAGTTCCGGTGGGCTGTTGCAAAACATGTGCATCACCTCTTGGGCTCAAAAGAAAAAGAAAAAAATATTAGATCATTGTAAATTTTTTTAATATCACAAAATACAATGTGTTAAAAATTATTTCGCTTGAACACAAGTTCTTAAAATGTGGGAATATATTTTTTAAAAACTTTCTTGCATAACATTGTTCTAGTCCTTTCGCCGGTGAAGCTATAGGTGGTGTTTTTTTACAGAAACATCAAAACATTTTTAAAAATTGAGATCCACAACAAAGCTACTGAAACGAAATATATTTGTTATGAGAAATGTGAGGGAACAAATTCGCAGTTGTTGTTACATTTACACATTAAAATCTAGATCTAGATATAGATCTAGACCTAGATTCTAGATTAGATCTACTTGAAAGGTTTGTTGATCTAGATCTAGGACACTTTGGGTTTATCTGTTGAAGCGATTGAAGAGGCTAAATTTAGGGCTAGATCTAGATCTAGATCTAGCCAACGTCATTACGCGTTTCATCCCTGACCATTAGACTAGATCTAGATAAATCTAGATCTAGATCTATATAGGCTATATCTAGATTCTAGATCTAGATCTAGAATCTAGATCTATATATGATGATGGACATATGATGATATTCCAACTTGACCAACACTCAACAATCCAACAAAGACAAAAATTTTGAAAAAGTTTGTTTGCATTCTTACTTGACTTTACTTTAGGCTAAAATTCTAGAGATCTAATCTAGATTCTAGACTTGGATCTAGATCTAGATCTAGATCTAGCTAGATCTAGATCTACCTTGCTTGAACTAGTGGAAGTAAGCAAATTTATTATTTTTATTTAGCATTTTAGCCATGTGAACAAACCAACTTTATCAATATATTACTTTTAATTAGTAATTGGCCTAGCGTTCATTCTTAATCTTTACACAGTAGGCTACCAGTCTTTGAAAGTCTTAGACTTTTGCACTTTGGCTGGTCTTTGGGCTTGGGAGATTTACATCACTTCAATTTTCTTATCGAGTTGAGATGATGCCTGTCGCAGAGGATTTTGAAGGTGAGTTATTAGAAAAGGACATGCGACTAAACTAAATTAACTAAATGTAGAACAACACAAACTATTTTTAGTTAAGGCGGCCATCTTTTGTGACGTCAGACCGGGATACCCCTACGATCATCTGAATACATGATCTAAGCATAGCCAACCGCACGGCACCAAAGTTTGTGTATATACCTACCGTGGCACGACGTTTGGTCCGATGTTTTTCAAAGAGATGTACCGGTAATGTGATATGATGCGGTGCTCTGATGATGCTGCTGCTTATTCTGCGCATTGTTTATCGGGCCCGGGGGGGGGGGGGGTAATCTCCGGCGTCATTACAGCAATTTTCACGCACTTTATTGTCTTTGCGTTTAAAAATGTTTCAATTTCAAGCATCAGCATATTCTTACTGTTCTGAGCATTAAAGATCTGCAGTGGCTATTTTTACGGCGAGCCGTAAAGATAGCCTCCCAGGCTATTTTTACAGCGTGCCGTAAAGATAGCCTCCCAGTGAGTCCCAGGCTATTTTTACGGCGATCCTTGAAAAGCGACCCTACTCCGCCTCTCAAGTAAGCGACATGCCTCAATGTATTAGATCTAGGCCTATAGGGGCCGTTCAAAATATAAACTTACACCTCAGAGGGGAAAGGGTGTCTTTGGCTTCTGTAAGAAAAGTGTAAGATTGGGTGGGGAGGTTAACCAAATATGACACTTCTGTGAGATGAACGTTTTGCTCATGACTCTTGACAAGGCAATAGGTACGTGCCTTACAAATAAAAGACATCAAGACACTAAAAGATCAACAAAACAGTTGCAAAGTTACAAAGAAACATTAAGAAATTAGATGTCCACCTACAGAATTTTCATCATAATTTCAAAATTATTTGTAACCCCCCCCCCCCCTCTCCAAAAAACAAAACAAAACAAAAAAACAACAACAACGGGGATCTGCAGTGATCATGCAGATCTGGGTCTTGTTACTGGCATTTATCCACTTTTTCTTTTACCTTTTCTTCCCAGTCATGAGCAAAACGTTCATCTCACTTCCCCACCCAATCTTCCACTTTTCTTACAGAAGCCAAAGACACCCTTTCCCCTCTGAGGTGTAAGTTTATATTTTGAACGGCCCCTATAGGCCTAGATCTAATACATTGAAGCATGTCGCGTACATGAGAGGCGGAGTAGGGTCGCTTTTCAAGGATCGCTGTAAAAATAGCCTGGGACTCACTGGGAGGCTATCTTTACGGCACGCCGTAAAAATAGCCACTGCGTTAACGATCTTAGCGATCCATCACCAGAGCATGGCTGACGTGCTGTAGTTAGCAGCAAGTGTGAAATTTTATCATGCGAAACACATCGATACGGATAATAAGTCAAGCCACTGATCCAACATGTCGTTCCATGCGATATCTCCAAAGATCGTGTAGTGTAGTAGATAAACTTTGGTATCTCCGCGGTCTTCTAAAAATAGTCTTTGTGTATCCCAGGATGTGATGACATCACATTACTAAAAAAGCAGCTAATCAGGCAGGTGCGTCGTTCTACGTTTAGCCGCATATGTGTTATTAGGCCTATTCAAATTGTCCTGTGATTATTATATTTCTTTTTTTTTTTTTTATCTCAACACATCAATGCAATGGTGATGATGATCTGATCTGTTTTCTAGATCTTGATAATTGATATTTATTTTGATATACATGGGTGTCGAATAGGAGCCTGCTATACTATAACTAGTCTAGAAAACAATTTTTGAAGTAAGCCTCTATCTATTTGTGAGGCATCGTGGTGAAAACAAACACTCGTCAAAATAATGAAATGAAATCACAGAAATTTTGTACCCCGGGGTTGTATTCTTCAGATTATAGAATACTTCTAGTGCGAAGATCTCTTTGAAATCAAAAAATCATTTTGACAGACTGCTATGCAAAGAATATGGATCGGATTAACGAGGGTAAATTTCCTCTTTGGAAAGTGGTGGCGCAGAGTTCCCCATGTTCTATGGACACATTAGTAAAACATGATGTACGGATAGGATTAATTAATATACACATATCTGAAATGTGACTGGGCTGTGTGGTGATGTGTAAAAAGGATGTTCTGTGGTTAACTACATTTTTCTGTTATGTGTTAATTGTTTTTAACAACAATTGCTGTTGCAGATGAATTTCCAGAAGCACACATTGACTACAAGCAGAAGTACAAAGCTCTCAAGAAAAAGCTCCGGTTACTAGTTTATGTAAGTTGTATTAAACCTTAGTCCTGCTGTAAATACTTTTCTATTTTTATGAAAAACTGTTGATTGCTAAAAAAAAAAAATGGATCATTGTCATTGATTTTATGCTGTCCTAAGTTAGAACCCACATGATAACATAGGCATTTGAGCATTTCAATGTCTGTCCCACCAGTCTTGCTTTTGCCTACTTGTGTACTTGCCAGCCAAGTTTTACGCAAGATGTATTATGGTTATATGATAAAGCATTGACAGGCTGTTTTTGTTTCTCTTATATATAGCACTATTAGTTTTTGCACAATAATGGGGCCAACATCTCACCCCCGGGGCGGTGCTACTGACTGAAGTGTCTTTAGCCATTCTCAAAGGGGGGACATTAACATCTTGAGTTCTTATGCACAGCAGAATTGTATTTGTAAATGGGTTGATTCTTCATTGTCATGCTCATAAGTGTGCCTGAACTGCAACAGGGAACTGCTGCTTTTTCTTTCTTAATCCTTACTATCGTCATTTTTCCTCTACTTCTTTTGTATGTTTGTCACACTCTTGTGATCCGCTATTTCCGGGGTGCCTTGAAAGTTGAAGCAGACTTTGTGTTGTTGAAACTAGAGACCTGAGCAGAGTAAGTCTGGGTCCCTGTAAAGACTTCTCTGTTGACATCCATCCCTTGGCGCTCATATGACCTTATAATGCACTTGCGAGCACCGTAAAACCCCTACCAAAACTAAAAAACTAAAGGTCAGCATCTTGCCCCTTTCTTTTCTCCTGTATATTGAATGAGGTTGGTCGGTTGGTTCACCATGCAGACATAATGTACTTCGAATGGGAGAAAGATATTAAAAGTTATAGTGGATGATAGAAGCTGTATTTCCTTGATGTTCACAAGCAGGCAAAGGGGCTATATTTTTCAAGAAGTGTGAATCGCACTACTGTGTGTAAGTTGCCTTTTTTTTTTACCTATTTCAAATCTCATTAAAGCATTTTCAAAATGTAGATTTATTTTCAAATATTTGTCACCTTTTTTTGTGTGTACAACAGGAGCAGGAATGCTTTCTTGAAGAGCTTCGCAAGGCACAGAGAAAGCTTCTGAAGGTGTCCCGAGACAGGAGGTACTTTTTCTTTTTTTGATATACTCAATTAATTGGTCGCTTTTAAACACAAGGGGGCTATCCCGAAAAATGCTGTTTTGAGAAAATCGAAGGTAAAGTATTTGCCCCTTGTTCAGTTTCTTTAAAAGACAAGGAGAGTTTTCTCTATAACATCATACAAATATACTCACCAATGAAACCAAACTTCTCCTATGGGTAGGGAAATGCCCACTTTTGGTGTAGGTCAAGATTTTTGGAAACCCCGGAAATCTGGGTTTGCCCGCTTGTCCTTAAAAGTGACCAGTTGTTGGTTAGAGAAGCTGTAATTGGTCCAGAGTATTCAGTTCCTTCAAGAGTAGTCTACATGACAGTTTGTATTGAGCTCCTGTCAATGTCCTCTTGACAATCACATGTTACGTCCTGTTGGTCCTGACTTTGGGCATGTGGAAATTTGAGTGTCCAACTTTATGATAGGTATTTTTGTGCAAAAATCAATACTTAACTCTTTAAGCGCTGAGTTTTTTCCACCGTTTCCAGGAGTTTTTTTCTACAGTCAACTACCTGGTGCACTATGTCTCATTATAACTGCAAAAGCTTGCCTCCAACTTCTAAATAGCGGAAACAAAGGCTTAGTCATTACTATGTACTAAAAAACTTGGTTGGGGAATAGTTCCAAAAAACAAGCAAAAACTAGCACTAAATAAAACGAAACAGTTGTCACTAGCGTCCGGTGGGGTTCAAAGAGTTAAAACTTAAATGGAATTAATTATTCATCTCCAGGACTTTTTTTTCATGAGTATGTCCTCTAGAAAATGAATGGAACTCTGAGGAAAATTGGTTTGTGCGTACAATATATGATTTCTATGTACAATTTCATTTTTTCCTTGAGTATATATAGCATGGTTACTGTTATTTTAGAATCAGACTTTAATTTCAAGCACAGTTGAACCTGCCATAAATCTGTTTAAGATGGAAGCCTGTCATTACAGAATTTTTCTGCTCCTCTGGGTAGCCAGAGGTGTGAAATTTGACCACTTTTTGCCACCCTGATCATATGCAATCAGCTGAGAAAAAAATTCATTGTTGTAAATGCAAGGGAGAGGTGGCATTGGTTGATTGTGTTTATTGCAACGATGGGTGGGACTTTGTGTGGAAACAAAGGAGACGTTCAATCTTTTCTGCTTTTGACCCTATCTGTACGTCGTGTTTTACTATGGTATCCAAACGACGTGGGGAACTCTATGCCACCACTTTCCAAAGAGGAAGTTTACTCGTTAATCCGATCCGTTATGCTTTGCATAGCAGTCTGTCAAAATGATTTTTTGAGAAATACTGAAAGTTTCAAAGAGATCTTCACACTAGAAGTATTCTAAAATGTGAAGAATACAACCTGGGGGGGGGGGGGGGGGGGATGGAATGACCCCAGGACGTACGGATAGGATTAATTGGCTTTTAACAGTGGTCCTAATGAGATACAAGCAGTGGTAGCTATGGATTAGTAAGACTTACGCGGCTAGGATAGTACTTGGGAGGTGTGAACATTTGACCACTGCTTGTGGACGGTACAGGCGACCTTTGATCCCACTCCGAAGAGCTGGTCTTCTGGGACCCCTTCTCCCCATATTCTCTGGCCAAGACGGAAAATGTCTAAAAGACTGAATATCTTACTGGCTCCCTTGTGATTTCATCCTGGACAGGTTGGACTTTAGGCTTATACAGTTCTGTTATATTTATTTGACAGGCAGAGACACATGCATGTCATTGCAAAACAGTTAAAAATTTTGCTATACAAATGCTATTTCGTGATTTTCGTGTTCGAGATTCGTGGACTCTACTGTAAATGCAGTCTGTTCCTTTCCATTGCGGGACTTTATTTCAGCGGCTGTTCCTTCCTCTCTGTTATTCGTTTTATTATTATTATTAGTGGGTGGTTGGCGGGTGCTCTCAGTCTGGTGTGGTTTGCTTCTTCTTTCCTTTGAAACATTTATCGTCCTTATCTTTCCTTCTTCTTTTTTATGTTTGTTACTCTCTTGTAACACCTCTAATCTTCTGGCGCTCATATGACCTTATGCAGTTGCGAACGCCGTAATACCTCTACTAAAATAAACATATAATTATTATTGGTTCCTGCTCTAACCTCTATTGTTTCAGTTTTCTGCTGGACCGGCTGTTACAGCAGGAGAAAATCGAGGACTCGTCGGAAGAGTCTGATGCGACAAACTCCACAGACACGGAGGAGGGAGGTCACAGGGAGGCCGGGCCCGCCAAAAAGTAAGTTTATGCTCTGTTTGGTTTACTTTCAGCAACCAAAGTTCATTTTTTTTTTTTTTTGGTTCAGGGTTCCTGCGGCCTCCTTGAATTCAAGGAGTCCTTAAAAACTCCTTGAATTTGCAATCAAAGAAAAATCTCCTTGAAAACTCCTTGAATTTGTAATCAAAGAAAAATCTCCTTGAAAACTCCTTGAATATGAGGAACCTCCTAGCCTCCATAGGCACTGTTTTTTGTGTCTGTTGGTGGGTACTCTTACCAAGTTTGACCTAAGCTACTGGTGCGAATATGTGAGGCATCGTGGTGAAATCAGGCGCTCGTCAAAGTAATAAAATTGAAGAAACTAGCATTTTTCCTCCAGTTTGTGGTAATATTTATCACATATTTGTTTTTTGGCTAAACATCTTTTATGTCCAAATAAAAACAAATTGTCGTGTTAATTTTGCTGAAAAAGCATTGAATAATGGCACAAAATATGTAAATTTTCAGCTTTAAAGGACTCTCAAGCTATAAGAGTTACCAAACTTTGGCCTCCATTTTCTCGCTAATTTTACCTCTGGAACCAGCCTACCCCTATCCCCCTTAATTGCAAATACCTTGGCTTCTGTTCAAGATAGATAGGGATTTTTTTTCATAGAAAGCAAGGCAAATGAATAAACTTTCAGATGACACTTCTAACTCCACATGCTCAAAAATTGACGAGCGCCTGATTCCACCATGTCGTGACACATGTGCAGTTGAGCTGTCATGAGCACGTGACACATGTACACTTGAGCTGTCATGAGCAGAAACTTTTCCCTGTCGCCCTGGTGTTCTACAACCTCTCTTGATGCTCAAGACCAGTTCCAGAGGCCTCTCTCATTCTCCTATCAGGAAAAGCTTTTTTCCCCCGATAATATTTACAGAAAAGTTGAGGGGTGGGGTGGGGGGGATGGGAAGACATGGAATAATTGGAACAACATCGCAAGACGCTACCCAGGATAGAGAAAGGTGGAAAGTGTTTGTTCGTGGCCTATACCCTGGTGCAGGGTGAGAAAGGCAATGATGAATGTTTGCTATTTTAGGGAGGGGAGGGATTTGAGTAATGAGAGAACTTTAATGAGGTATGTATCTGATCCAGAGCTGTAATATATCTATCTATAAATATAGTAAAACTGATAAATGCAACAGGGATTTTTCAACATATCACTCTTTGTTTACAAGAGTGCGGAAGTTTATTTTGTTAAAAAGGTTGATCGAGTCGCTCGGGGCATCTGTAAATTTGTTATTATTATAAATTTGTACATTTTACTCTCATTTGTTTTTTAATTTCTGAAGGCGGAAGTTGGCAGCAGCAAGCACGGGTTCTACAGAAGCAACACACGTCCCACCGACCGCGGCCAAGCACCAAGTGGTGAGTGTACTAACGTGGAATTGGATCATTTGTTTTCTGGGGTTGAGAGGGCTCTTGTGGTGTTGGCCTCTCATTCAAAGGTCACGGGGTTCGAATCCAGATAACGACTGAAAAATTTTCTTCTCTAAAATTATTGTCTTCTTTCAATTCCGTTCCTACTCTCTAGCAATGTTCTGTCGTCTGCTTTCGTCTCCTCTTTCTGCCCCCACCCCTCACCTCCTTTGCCCCCTCCTCTAGGCTCCTGACTCTTTCTACTGCCACTCCTTGGGTCCTTCTTACTCCTGTCTTTCAGCCACACCCCTGGTCTTCTGGTAGGAAAGATCTACACCTAGCCTTCTTGGACAAGGGCGAAAAGTTTGGGAGGGCCTGTGTGCAAATTTCGCACATTAAAGATCCCCTGGTGTTTTAAATCGATAAGAGTAGGCTTCGGCTGCCACCCGAGCAAAATTCAAAATTTCCTACCAACTGATAAAGTTTAATGTGTCCCGCACGCTCATATGACCTTATGCTGTTGTGAGCGCCGTAAAACACTTACATTCTACCAAACAAAAATGTACCGGGGTTGTAACGTTACTCTGAAATGAATTTAATGTGAGCATAAAGAGTGTAGAAGATTTATATTCTTTAAATGTACTGAGTACTCTGGGGGTTAGAGTACAAACACACATACATACACTCTCTCTCTCTATCTCTCTCTCCCTTTTTCCCTCTCTCTCTGTCTATCTGTCGCTCTCTTTGTCTGTCTCTCTCTCTCTTTCTCTCTTTCTCTCACTTTCACTTCCAGACACTCGCATTCTTTTGCCTTCTTTTTTTCTTCAGATTCATCCACACTTTCTTTGCGTCATAAACACAGACGTAAAACCTCTTAAAGAAGGTTACAATTTATCCAAACTTTTGTTTCTTTTCATGCCGGGATTACCTTTTGATGGCCTGGTTGACCAGTGTTGTGGTGTAGGGGTTAGACACTTCATTGTTGCACATAGGAGACCCGAGTTTGATATCGGAGTGGGGAGAGTTTTTTGAGTACTTTGGTCTTTCTGCTGGAATGTTTTATCCCTTCTCAGCCCGCCTCTTAAATGATCTAAACTGTGTCGATATGAGGGTAAAAAATACTTTCAATATTTTTATTTAAAAAAGAAAAGCATAAGTGAAATAGTCCCACCTTTTAAATACAGCTCGATAACAACTACAGTAGGCCTACCTCTGTTTTTGTGGTTACGCTACCACACTCGTAATCGTGAGGTTGCGGGATCGAGGGTTCGAGCCAAGGGCCCGACTTTGTGTCCTTGGGAAAAGTGCTCTGCACGAATTTTCCTCACTTCACGCGGGTGAGAATGGGTACCAGGCCATAGACAGCGAAAGATCTTGTCAGTGTATTAGTGTTTTAGCGATTCTGATCTGTGGATCCTTTTGTGGTAACCGGACTTCCTTCGTGCGTTTATAAAAATATTTTCATGACACTGTCCAAGATGTCCGCCTGTCTGTGACCTCTTTTCTCCTCGGCACTAGGTGCCCGTCTCTGGCAATTTTGACTGTAAACCTATATGTATCTGTCCCCGTGGTTTTATGCACCTCGCATAATTTAGCAAAATTTGATAATTTTTTTTGCATAATTTCTTATTATTTTCCTTTATCATTCTTTGTTAAAATTAACAAAATCGCATAATTTCACATTTTTGGGCTCAGTTTGCATAATTTCAGAATTTTTCATGTATAAAACGACGGGGACAGATGTATATGTGTTACGACGCGGTGGAATCTTGGTGTGAAATAGTCCTCCTTGATTGCGTTAAATGACACTGTGATGTGATTTTTCTTATTCTGCAGCAAGGAGCCGGGACGTCGGAGCCTCAGGCCAGCAAGAAAAAGAGCAAGACGTCGGGAAAGAAAAGCAGCAAATCCAGTAAGTTATCCTCCCGTCGCCAATATCTTGTTTTTGTCGTATTATTTTTGATAAAATTGAAATGTCTCTTGAATGTCAATAATTTTTTAGATATTTGTTTTTCTTTCGTTCCATTGAAAGATCTGTCCTGGTGTGAGAAAAGTGTGTTTTCGACTCCTCTTTTCAAAAAATTTTCTCATTTTGTATGTGGGTGGTTGGCGGGTGCTCTGGTGTGGTTTGCTTCTTCTTTCCTTTCAAACATCTTTCGTCTTGATTTCCCCTCCTTCTTTTTTGTGTTTGTTACTCTCTTGTAACACCTCTAATCTTCGGCACTTATATGACCTTATTGTGTTGCAAGTGCCATTAAAACACTTACTTAAGCTAATCATTTTGTATGTTTTTCTCTTGGTGAAGGTCAGACTCAAATGGTAGTTTAACACTATGATTAAGGCAAAATCCTAATTAGAAAGGTGTTCGGTTTTTGTTTGTTCTGAATTTTGGTCTTGTGTACAACCTGAGTAGAAGAGAACAAGTCATGGCTGTCGCCTTCAAACACAACACATCCCATTGAATTCCTACCTAAATAGGATCCACAAGGATACCCCACCATTGGTGGTTGGCGGGTGCTCTGGTGTGGTTTGCTCCTTCTTTCCTATATCAAACATCTATTGTCCTTATCTCTGCTCCTTCTTTTTTTGTGTTTGTTACTTTCTTGTAACCCCTCTAATCTTCGGCACTTATATGACCTTATTGTGTTGCAAGTGTCGTAAAACACTTACTAAAACTAAAAACTAGACTAAAAAAGTCCTTAACCAAAAGGCCATGAGCACTCTTTGTTTCGTGCCGGATTCTCACAAATCTTTCCTGTCCCCCCCCCCCCCCCCGTCTGTAGGTGGTCAGAAATCCAGCTCAGTGAAACTAGAGTCCCCGGGACATATGACACGGGAAGAGCTGGAGCGTCATTTGGAGTCCAAGCAGCATGAGTTCAGTATTGAGAAGGCCACAGCCTCACTGCCCATGGAGATCTTCAGCAACGATACAAACCACGACAGGTAAGGGGACGATCAAATATAATCTTACGGCTTAAAGGGGGGGGGGGTGTCTGGCTCCTTTAAGAAAAATGTAAGAAAGAGGGGAGGGGAGGGGGGGCTTGAACCAATGTAACATTACATTTTTTTTTCGTTCCCGAGGTGTTGACTTTATAGGAATTCCACTGTAATTTGTTTTATTTGTAATTAAGTCGCTTTTGACATTAACATGAGTCTCAATTTTTTTCCTTATATAGTAAGAAAGAGTGTATGCACTATTTTGCTTGAATGATTTACTGTTATTTTTTAGTGAATGCAGAATTGCATATATTATTTTGTGCCTGTATGTGTGTATGCATGTTTTTCATGAATATCATGTAAAGCCCAGAGAACAATGATAGTAACACAGATTTGCGTGATGTAAATGTCATATTATTATTAAATTTTTCTTGTTTCAGCATTTGTGGTTGGCGGGTGCTCTGGTGTGGTTTGCTTCTTCTTTCCTATCAAATGTCTATCGTCCTTATCTCCCCTCCTTCATTTTTATGTTTGTAACACCTCTAACACTGTTCTTCTGGCACTCTTATGACCTTATGCAGTTGCGAACGCCGTAAAACATCTACTAAAACAAAACAAAACACTTACTAAAATTTAAAATTATGCAATACCGTAGAGAAAATAAGAGTTCTTGTTTTTATGATGTGCTCTGATGTAACTGAGAAACGTTTTTTTTTTTTCCTTTCGGCAGTGATGGTGGTGCTGAGGCTGGCGGGGAAGAAGAGGAAGACGACCTCGTTATCGACGTTCCACACTAGCAGCGTCATTCACGACTTGTTTTCTTACGAGATTCATTGTTTTATTTATCATTATGCCATTTGTACACTTTTTCATTTTGACATTTATTTACATATCTGACCAGGTCAGTGTCTTTCTGGGTCATCTATAATGGAAGTTGAGAAAGAGGGGAAAAGGGATGGATATGAAACCTAGTCTTCTTAGTAGCCAAAAGGAGAAACTGAAGGGAAAAAAATGATTTCAGTGTTGTATTGTTGTTTGACCGATAATTAATGTTCACCTAATTGCGGTTGAGTTTTCTTGTAGTTTTTTTTTTTTTTTTTACTTTGTTTAAAATTGTGTTTTGAATAAACAAGGGGGTCATTATCGCATATTGTGCGTCTTTATGGGGTACATGACTACACTGCCGTAAACTGACAAAACGCCTTTTTTTCATTTTGGTGCCAAAATTTTTAATTTGCTAAATCAAAAGCCTGATCAGTCACCCTACTTGTGTGAAAAAATCAAAGTGAAACTGTGACAAGTTTTTAAAATAAATTTGAATTCAAATTTCGAAAGAACTTTATTATACAATGGTTACTCTGACAAAGAACCTCTTTATCTTGAAACTGCTGTGAATACAAAAAAGGGCGTTTTCGTCAGCTTATGGCAGTACAGGTAAACACGATTATTTTCTTCTAGGTTCACAGCATATGTAACCTACAGAGCATTTTGACTGAGGTTCATGACTGGACTTTGCAATTTTGTGTTTTCCTAGAATTTTGTGTTTTCCTAGAATTTTGTAAACTTCTTGTTGAAAGGGACTGATGACTCAATGACTGTTGATAGCCATTACACTTTTCATTATTAAAATGTGCTCTGTAAGGCCAAACTTTGTTTCTATTGTTGGTTAATGGTGAGCACTCTCAGTGAAATTTCTTTTGAGTTCTTTTTTCTCGCTTTGGTGAGCGAGAACTCTTTCTGATCTTTGCCCTCCACTTACGTGTGTTTTCATCATTTTATAACAAATCATTTTTGTATTCTGCAGCAGTTTCCCATCTCTTTGGTGGGTGGTTGGCGGGTGGTACTCTGGTGTGGTTTGCTCCTTCTTTCCTATCAAACATCTATCGTCCTTATCTCTTCTCCTTTTTTGTGTATGCTGTTACTCTCTTGTAGCACATCCATTTTTCGGCACTTATATGACCTTATTATTGTGTTGCAAGTGCCGTAAAACTCTTACTACAACTAAACTCATCTCTTTGTTCTTTTGTCTCATTTTTCGAACATGAGGTATCACAATTTGGGAACAACAAGATTAAAAACTGAAAATAGATGATCACGTGTTTTATGATTCCATTCTTTGTATCCGAGTTCCTGTATGCATATTTTTTTTCTTTCTCAGATTCCATGTGTGTGAAATTTATATTTGAAAAGTCACTGCAGAACTTATTAATTTCTAGTATGTTATTTGATCATTCCCGTATTTCTTAAACTGAAAACGTATTTTAAAATTCTTCTTCTCTTGGTTCAGGCCAGGGGTGAATTTTTGCTCACATTTGAAAAGTTTGCTGAGCAATTTCCCAGTATTTTCACGCTGACACACAAATCTCAGACTTGATTCTGTTGTTTCTTATGGTGTTATTATTATGTCTGAGACGAACAATAAACACTGCCATTTTGAATACTTTTTAATTAATTGTTGGTTCTTTATATATGAAGTCGGTAGGTGGTCGGCGGGTGCTCTAGTGTGGTTTGCTTCTTCTTTGCTATCAAACATCTATCGTCTTTATCTCCCCTCCATA
>NW_004797433.1:815134-820961 GCF_000002075.1 Aplysia californica | reverse complement strand
GAGGGTGGAGGGGCGGTGGCTGGGGCGAAATGCTAATAATTCACATCCGCCTATTAGACATAGAGGCATGCCTTGTGGTATACGAAACATAATAATATGATCTAGCCCGAGGTGGATCTGCTAAACACGACTGGGCCGAGAGCAAAAACTAAACTCTCACCGACACGCACAGGACCGAGATCTTTGAATACGCAGTGTTCCCACTTCCAGTCTTCCTCTAAGAACCAAAAGCGTGGTACTAGTATGTCAGAATTGTCAACGACTAGATTTGTTTGTTCTTCTTCTGGCCGTATATTGTTCGGGGTTTCAGAATGCGCATGTTTCCAGTCTTACTCTAAGAACAAAAAAAAGCGTGGTATGTCATAGTTGATTGTCAATGACTAGATTTCTAAATTTGTTGGTTCTTTTTCTGGATCTTAAATATTGTTCAAGATTTCCGAAGCTGTCAAAATATTATTCCGACGCATGTCTTTCTTTCGAGGATTCAATGAATATAAATAATATTATACCTTCTGTTTTCTGGTTTTCCCAAAGGAAACTCTGAATACACTAAGTTGTGAAAGGAAATGATACATGTCATTGATTTTAAACTGTGAAAAAAACCCACAACAAAAACTCACTTACTTTGTACTTTTATCCGCCGCTTATAAGTTATACCCTGTTGGATGTCGCGTGAAGAAAGAGACGTCTCTCTGCCATATTATAATACAAACAAACAAAAATAAAATTGTACCAAAGAAGATAATACCCAGTATTTCACCCCCCCAGATTGGCTTGCTGTAAAGTGAAGATGAAGTCTAGTGCAACAAGTATGGTGGTCGTGGTTCTGTTCCTTCTGCTTCATGTATCCCCGAGTCTGCAGCACGTGGAGAGCTCAGTCTCGGACCAGGAGCTGCAAGAACTACTCACGGTAAGTTCTTATAACCCTTTACGTGATAGAGATGTGATTTTGCAATATTATTAGTAGTAAATATTAGCACGCACGTAGCAAAATCGACGAGGCGCGTAGACTGCATCGTTTCGTTATGTACTCTGTGTAAATTTTGCTGTGTACGAATTTCAGGCTATATCAAGGGCGATAGTTGGACAGTTGGGTTAAAACTGTGTACATTAATTATGCCCCTCCCCTCCCATTCCACGCCAACACTTCCATCCTTTTTAAAAGCACAGTAATGCAGTTTTTACAGGAGAGACCCACCCCACCCCCAACTGAAAAACGACCCCCCCAAAAAAAACAAAAAACAAAAAACAAAACAACAACAACAACAACAACAAAAGAATGCTGTTACTTAGAAAACAATATTTACTTTAAAAAATGACAAAGAAGTTATCACTAAAATTGTATTCTTGCATAATATATTAACTTGGGATGTTTGCAAAGAGTTTGTTTTCTTGGGAACAGCATTATTTTGTTTACAATCGTGTAAGTTAGGAGACTGGGATTCTCGCTATTGGTTTTGTTTCCACTTCTGCTAAGATCAATCGTATTTCATCGTCTGAAAAGCCTTTCCGCTTCTTTTGCTCCGCCGTGGCCCAATCTTTGCTGAAAGAAACTTGGCAGAGAGTCGGCAAGCTGTTATGTGGGGTGTCACCTCTTCTATTTGTAGGAGAAGCGCGCTGACACATATGTGGCAACACTATCAGACACGTACCTTCATAAAACCACAAACCCCCAATGGGGGCTCTCGTTGCCTAGAGGTTAAGGTGTTCACCTCTCATTCAAAGGTCCCGGGTTTGAAAAGGGGGTAGCGACCGAAAAAATTTCTTCTCTAGAATTGTCTCCTTTCACTTCCTTTCCTGCTCTCTAGAGATGTTCTGTCGTCTGCTATAGTCTCCTCTTTCTCCCCCCACCCCTTCACCTCCTTTGCCCCCTCTCTATATTTGTAAAAGTTCGTCACTTTGGTCGCCTAAAACTTCCGAACCACTTAACTTTCGAAATTGAAAAAAAGTTAACGATGGTTCAGAATCATTATAAAGGCGTGCAGGTATATTACGGAGTCTGAAGTCACTGTAGTTTAATTTTCAGTTTTTCATTAGTTTCGTTCAGATGTAATCTTGGGAAAGTCTGTCTTCTAAGACGCCATTGTAAACAAGAGTGGCTTCCATTCACATGCAGTGCGCACTGTTCCTACAATAACTTGACGATCTATTCTTTTGGGTCCGTTCATCGAACGGGGTATCCAGCTAGTGTACAATAACAGAGATGATGTGTACGTTATATATGCAACAATTGTGATGATGATGTGTACGACAACAATTGTGATGATTTCTGCTTGTTTCTTACAGGCCACGGATACCCACTATATGAACCTGAAGAGAAGCTTGGGAAAACTGGACCAGACCCTCCAGATAGTGCCACTGGAACAATCTGCCCGGCTCACCAACGACAGACTCATCAGGCGGAGTGATATGAGCAGGTTGCTCAATTCTCTTACAGCGTTCTGCGAAACTCTTCAAAATGAAAACGAGACCGGATCAACCCACGAGCCGATGACGGGAACACAATACCTAACGACGGTATCTCCCCCTGAATCCTCCTCCGAGTCGGTGGACAGCGCGGCGTCTGTGTCCGGGGAGAAACCGGAAGGTGAACACACGACATCTTGGTGGACCCCCGATGTGCCTGTGTTGCCTCTTTCAGTAAGATCAAAGTACAGGGATGGTCGCGTGACTCTCACTTTCAGGGTGCTGCATTCCGTGCCAGCATACGCCATGCAAGATATAGACAGATTTGGACATGGGCCAAGCTCCATAAAAAGGTTAAGCTTTCGGAGAAACGAACCTGTTCCCAAGATCTCAAAGTCCCGATTCACGGTCAGCACTCGACGCTGTTTAGAGAATGGAGCTTCTGCTTTCAGGCATGCAATAAGCTTTCAGTTTGGAGAAGCTGGTGGAAACATTTACACGCCGAGAACCTCTGTGCGTGTTAACGTGTGTAGTGGGGGACCAAACAACAACGCAACATTTCTGGACTTTACAGGTCTGCCCAAATCTAGAGAAGAAAATATTGACCTTCCACGATTTGACCTAAATTTGTCAAGTTCTACAATCCTGATACGTGAGGGCCAGAATAAAACATTTCAAGTACGGGTTTCTCAGTTAGATAATTTCAGTTTCTTTGCAGAAACACTCGCCTATGATACGGAGACAAGCAACATTTCCAAATCTCTGTGGTGGTCAACAAATTACATGGTGGTTGACGATATCTACAGAGTATTCGTTCAAAAAGCGGACGAATACGGCAGCAGCGATATGACGAGGGTAGAACTGGCGCCTGCAACTGAGGAAGACACTTCTCCTGAGACATTGGATCACGGTCCCGGCGAAAACGGAAGGAACTCCACGGCGAAAACAGCGACGCTTCAGATTTCACTAGACACGGACTCCGGTTTGGAGACTGGAGTAATTGCTCTCAGCCAGTCACGCCGAGTCAAACTGGAAGTGCCGGACAGTCCCGAGCCAGATGTTGTTGTCTTAAGTACGTCTTTAACGATCCCAGTACAAATGAGGCGACCCGATTTAGCCCCTCCAATCCCTGAAGGAAATGTTGTATTTATGGGCAGAACCGAATCTCTTTGTAACACAAATCGTCGATCAAAGCACTTTACCTCCGAGCCTTGTGCTGTCGAGTGTCGAGTCAAGGGTATGGGCATTGCTGCTTTGACAATTCGTAGATCGACAGGGTCAAGTGCACAAGAACCTGAAATCCTATCTCAGGTGAGCCCAGGGGGAGATCAGGCCAGGGCCTACGCTGTTTTCGAGGAGGCAGACCCGAGAGCATCCGGGGAATACGTCTGTGAAGCATCTTTGACCAACGGCAAAACGGAGCGGGCTGTTTTGAATTTACGGGTAGGCAGCTACCCAGACATCCCCGAGAACGGAGCAACGATAGAGGACGCTGGCAACAGAACCGCACTCATCACTTGCACTGCCACCGGAGACGATGTCGACCTTGCCATCTTTGCGAACGAAAAAGGTCAGGTGACCAGACTAGACGGCAATTCAACGAACTCGGATTTAGAAGTAGAAGTATCGTCTGGCAGTGTGACCTACAAGTTGTATCTTCCGTTTGATCGGCTCGAGTTCTCGGTGTTTCAAGTGGCATGCAGAGCATCTAACGCACTGGGCGAAGACGTGGAATACATCTACGTCAGTAACTGGTTCAACGATTATTACAGGCAGTTCAACCCCACAACGCAGTTCAACACCACAACTACTGACAGTTATTGGTCTTAACTGTTCCCGCGGTTTTATGCAACGGGGAAAAAATCTGAAATTATGCAAACTGAGCCCAAAAATGTGAAATTATGCGATTCCGTTCATTTTTAACAAAGAATGATAATGGAAAATAATCAGAAAATATGCACCAAAAATAAAAAAATCAAATTTTGCTAAATTTTTGGGGGTTTCATAAAACCCCGGTTACAGTCTTAACAACTGACAACATCACACACAAAAAAAGGGGGGGTCGGACAAACGTCTCTGTTCTCTGTCTTTTCTGTAACGGTAGTGGTGTGGGTGGTTGACAGGTGCTCTAATGTGGTGACTCCTTCTTTCTTATCAAACATAATTATTGTGTCGTGTTCTTATCTACCCTACTTCTTTTCGGTGAATGTTTCTCTCTAGCAACACTTCTATTCTATGGCTCTTAATTACCTCTTTGTTTTTCAAGTTTAAGTTTAAGTTTTACGGCACCTGCAACACAAATAGGTTGACACGAAGATTGGAGTGTTACTAAAGAAGTCTGTGTTTTGTTTGCGTTTTTTCTTAAATGTGGGTTCTTTTGCGCCCCCATCAACAAAATTGAGACAATCTAGGACGGAGACTTCGGAACCTGCTTGCCAAGGGCAACCCAGACGGAGGGATGCAGCACCCCACAGGAACACCGAAATACACTTGTACTTGATGACAATTTTCTCCCCTCTCGGGCATCGAACTCAGGTCTCCTGCGTGCGGCAGCGAAGCTCAAAGCTGCTACACCACAAACGGCGGTTACCACAGAGAGACATACAAAGAAAAGGAGGTCAAACAAAATGGATAGATGATTAATCGGAAAGAATGAGTAAACCACACCAGAGCTACAATATCAATACTATAAAAGGACAGGTTTACTGGGCTACTTCACTGGGAAGGCGTCGGTGGCCAAGTGGTTAGGCTACCGGACTTGTAATCGTAAGATTGCTGGTTTGGGGTTCGAGCCTCAGCTCGGTCCGACGTTGTGTCCTTGGGAAAGGCACTTTATATATATGTTGAAAGGGGCGTTAAACCTATACAAGTTTACCATTATATTTTTTTACTGTACTGTACTGGTATAACCAATGTCCCCAAGATGGCCCAAAACAGACAGAGCTGGAGATCCTTTGTTGCTGCCCTAAACGCCAGATGGCGTAATGGGTAGTAAGTAAGTAAGTAATAACCAATTTCTCATCCTGCCACACACCTGTATTAGTACATAATGTAACGCAAAACTCATACTACAATTGAAACTAAAAGGAAATGCATTATAATGTAAATTGTATTTTTTCCCCACTGTTGTTTTTATTCCTTCTTTTGTACACGTGTGCGTTGTATAAAATACAGTGTATTACTACTTAATAAAGTACTATCTTCTCTTCTCTTCTCTTCTCTTCTCTTATCTTATCTTACTTTGCCGTGGGGAAAAAATCTCAGCATATTTTGCAACAACTGTGTGCTATATTTTGACTGGTAGTTACACTTTTTAAAATAAACTAACATTTAGTGATTGTAAAATGTCGCCTGCTTCTTCGATTTGATTCAAGAGTGCATTTGTTGTTGTTGTTGGTGGTGTTTTTTTTGGGGTTTTTTT
>NW_004797433.1:811143-812508 GCF_000002075.1 Aplysia californica | reverse complement strand
ATAAAATGAGCCCAATCCTGAAAAATAGAAACACCTCAATGACTACCAAAATAATAGTCCTGAAATCCTATGTTTGGTCAACCCTTCTATATGACTGTAAATGCTGGACAACCACTAAAGACAGTGGAAATAAAATAGAGGTAACAGAAACGTGGTTTCTTATGAGACTGCTGAGAATATTGTGGAAGGAAAAGAAATGAAATGAGGTAGTGCTTGATGAAGCCCACGTGGGACGCTCAATGTTAAAAACAATCAGAAAACGACAGATGCAGTTTTTGGGACACCTGGATAGACATAAAGGTCTTGAACATCTAGCTCTCACTGGCAAAATCGAAGGCAAGCAAGGCAGGGATTGGCCCAGGGCAACCTACTTAGGGAACATAAACAAATGGGCAACGTGGAAAGATCAGGGAAAAGTCACTTTTTAAAGAGCACCCGAGCAAAAGAATGAATGGAGAACCATGATCGCCGATGTCTGTCTCGGATGATGATGGGTGGGCTTAGGTGGCAAGTCTCAACCAGGCCAGGCGGAGCCAACCCGGGCTGAAAGGAATACAACGTCTTAGCAGAAACACAGAGACACTCGATATGTAAACAAAATTTCCACACATGGGATTCAAACCCAGGTCTTCTGTATGTGGCGGAGAACACCTAACTGCTACACCACAGACGACTGTTTCTTCACCTTTAGCGATCGATGTTTAGTTTAGTTTAGTAGAGGTTTTACGACGCTCGCAACTGCATAAGGTCATATGAGCGCCAATGGGTGGATCTTAACAGAGAAGTCAATACGGGGAATCAGGCTTACTCTGCTCACCCCTCTGGCTTCAACAGCACAAAGTCTGCTTCGACTATCAAGACACCCCGGAAATAGCCGTTCACAAGAGAGTGACAAACATACAAAACGAAGTAGAGGGAAAATGACGATAATAAGGATTATGAAAGAAAAAGCAGCAGTTCCCTGTATGCAGTTCAGGCACAGTTATGAGCATGGCATTGATGAATCAGCCCATTTACACTTCTACTGAGCATAAGAACATATTACTGCCCCCTCCCCCCTTTGGGAATGGCCTAAAGACACTTCAGTTAGTAACAACGCCCCCCCCCCCCCCGGGGGGTAGATCAATGTTAAGCGTCAGATTCTTTTCGACCGTAAAATATTGTATCTCCGACATGATTGTGTCCGTGAGTAAAAGAAGAGATTAAAAGATTTAGATTATGTAGAGTCGATAAAAAAGAGAACCCACTGACATAATGTGCATCTGACATTCTAGGGGGAATTATATACTTTATTGAATCATCATCATCATCTTCATCATCATCATCATCATCATCATCATCATCATCATCATCATCATCATCATC
>NW_004797433.1:806806-809816 GCF_000002075.1 Aplysia californica | reverse complement strand
TAAATCATACAAATCATATGGAGAGAGATCTTTCTCATATCTTGGTCCATTTATGTGGAACAGATTACCCATGAAACTAAGACAAATAAGAACACTTGATAGCTTCAAAAGACATCTTAAACATTTTCTGTTCCTACAGGCCTATCCTTCATAAGCTTTTAACGTTAGCTTTCATTATATTTGTTCTTTTCCTATGTCTGGATGAAAATAGTCTCTCTCTGTGTGTGTGTGTGTGTGTGTGTGTGTGTGTGTGTGTGTGTGTGTGTGTGTGTGTGTATGTGTGTGTGTGTGTGTGTGCATTAATGTATATTGCGTGAGAAGAAAGGAAGTAGTAAGAAAGGTTTTTGAAAAATGGGTATTCCAATGTAAAGCGCATTGAGCTACTTTTTTTGGAAATGCGCTCTATAAATGTTATATATTATTATTATTATTATTATTACATGTATTATTATTAATTATTATAAAAATGCGAATAGCAGAAACTCCTTCATAACTTCTTTCTAATTAACTTTTCAATGCTGAAGTTTAGTTACAGTTCCGGTGGAACATCAACAAAGCTGCTGCAAGCAAGTGCCTCCATACGGTCACGAAGTTCTTGCTGATTGATGTAAAACACAGACCAGACAGACATCCTTTTTATCGTCCCAGTTTTGTTTCTCTTCCATATCTGAACGTTGTAGGGGACTTTTACCTAGCAAAAATGGATAATGATGGTACGTAATATAGAAAAAATAGATCGGGAGTAGAACACACTAAGTCAGACTAAGAGTCAGTTTCGATGGCCCTCCCCACCCGGCTTCCCCTCACTTCAAGAAGGGAAGGACTTCCGTAACGAGCGACCACCCCATCAAACACAATAAAGAAGAGGCCTAGACCTCAAGATTTTCTGTCTTTGCTTTCCTGTTTCTAAGAAGGAAGTGGCTATTCTCATCCGGGGTGAGAATAGAAAAACGATCTACCTCTCACCCCGGGTGAGGCTTGCCAGCGTAGGCTATTCTCACCTGGTGCGAAACAAGACCTGCTTTTCCTCATTTTGGAATACTGTCTATCGGTGTGGATGATCAAATTGATAAAAGCCAAGAAAAAATTACGTTATAGCACAAAAATAAGCTAATTTGATCGTCTTCAAAGATGCTATGGCTATTTCACTGTTCGAATCGAGCCGAACTACGCGGGTCGCCATTTTGTTTTGCCCGGAAGTTCTCGCAAGATCTACTCCTCCCCTCTCTCTCTCTCTGTCTCTTTCTGAATACTGTCTATCGGCGTGGATGATCAAATTGACCAAAACAAAGTTTAAAAAATGATGTTAAAACACAAAAGTAAATTAATTTGGTTGTCTACAAAGATGCTACGGCTATTTAACTTTTCGAATCGAGCAGAACTACGCGGGTCGCCATTTTGTTTTTCCCGGAAGTTCTCGCGCTACTCCTCTCTCTCTCTCTCTCTCTTTCTCTCTCTCTCTCTCTCTCTCTCTCCACTGCCCACAGACAAAATTGTACGCTTTTAGTAGGCTACAGTTGTAATGGAACGTTTGTTCACGGCACAGAATTCTACAATTTTTCTGTTATCACAGTGTAGAATTCTGTGGTTTAGGGTGAACGCAAAATTTGTTGGCCTAGATCTAGGCTATAACGGTGAACGCGCACGGGGTGAGAATAGCCAAAAGACTCGCCTGCACTATTCTCATCCCGGGTGAGAATAGAGGTAGCCTTCTAAGAAAACTGTTCAGCACTTTTTCGGTAGTTCCCACCCCGCAATTGTTATTCACGGGATTTGGCCCCAAGAGTAGGGGGGTTTCAGGGGGGCTTGCCCCCCTGACCTAACAAAAATAGGAAGGGGGATTTCAGGGGGGCACGCCCCCCTGAATTTTACCACAATTTAATGTTTTGCTGTTGTTAGGTTTGATATCTTAGCTAACCGCAAATCAAACGTATAGATCTAGATCTAGAAGTAGGTCAGGCTCAAATAAGGGGGGTGGGAACTACCGAAAAAGCACCCAAGTTGTAAGGATAGTAATGTTATGAGATGAATAATTTTCGTGATGGGAGTGTATACAGACCCGGTAACCGGGAACAGAGTCACAAAGTATACAGACCCGGTAGGGGAACTCTTTTGAGATTTCGGGAAGTTTCAGCGCCCAGACCCGGTAGTGTGTGTGTTTGTGTGAGAGAGAGAGAGAGTGAGAGCTGGGGGAAGTGCTTGCAAAATGTATATGGGTCATTCCACCAGTACTGTTTACTAAAAGTAACATTCAAGTTCAAAATTCAAAGTCAAATTTTAATACTTTTCTATAGCAGGTCATAAAGAGAAATGTCTCATTGGTCACTCCTGAAAATTGTAGACCTCTTTGATAATTAGGTTTGACACAGTTACGCCCGAAATTTTGCTTTTCAAGTTGGTGAGGATTGTTACAAACACAAACATTGACAACAATAACAAAATATTCAGACAAAATCAAATTGATTTGTTCTTGTGCTCATGTTTTATTTACCAGAAGACACAAAACCACTTGAAAGATTTTGACTTAAAGACAACACTGTTTAAGAAAATTGCATAAAATGGTGAGGAACGTTACAGGAAAAATGTCAGAAAAATTGACAGTCGCCATTATTAGTTTCTTCATCAAAGTACACATAGATGAAAGATAGTGTCATCACTTTATAAAAATATAAACATTGAGAAATCATAAGAAAGACAAAAACATATTCAAAATGGCAAATCATGAGGAAGGCAACACATTTTGGTGAAATGGTGAGGAACGTTACTGGACAAAATACGGCATACAATATTTCACTAGAACTTCTTTGTATCAAACTTAAAAGCATTATTTCTTTACAAGAAAGTTATTTGTTAAGCAAATGCAGTAAATGGACACAGTATTTTTGAAAAGAATAAACAAGAACGGAGGAAAAAGAGATATATTGAAAATCGAAAGTGAGGATTGTTACAATCAGGTCCTACAATAAACATACTGGTCTCCGCTGCCTTTTGAGTTTGACTGACAGGAGTT
>NW_004797433.1:804307-805860 GCF_000002075.1 Aplysia californica | reverse complement strand
TCATTTCAGGAACTCAGTTTCAATACTGGGAATGATGGTCCTTTAATTTCTATATATATATATATGATATTTGCTATAGAGTCTGCAAAAATATTTGACAATGAGTTTTAAAGAATACCATCTGCTTTTTCTTTGACCACAGGTGTATAGAGTCTGCAAAAATATTTGACAATGAGTTTTAAAGAATACCATCTGCTTTTTCTTTGACCACAGGTGTGTTATCACACTTCAAAGAACAGTTGAGGGAAGACCCGGAGATGTCCGCTGCTGTAGCTGCCATCAAAACTCTTGTCAAGCTTATTGAAACCAGTCGAGGTAAACTTCAGGTTCTTTTTTAATCTTCTCCTCCTTGACTTCCTCGAGCTCTTCCTCGTTTTCATGTCGTGCTTCCTCCTGCTTCTTCTCCCCCTTAATAATAATAATAGATGGCTTTGGTATAGCGCAAATCCCCGCTCAACAGCAAGCTCTATGGGCTTCACAATCTATACTATTACCCAAGCAGACCTGAGAGCATTCTGAAACAACCTCAACTTCCTGGGAAGCATACAGTGCAAGCAGCCATTTATAGGGGCTAAAACACTAACATACTGACAGGATCTTTGGCTGTCTCTATGACCGGGTACTCATTCCCACACGTGGGTGAAGTGAGAAAAATTTGTGTAAAGCGCCTTTCCCTTCTCTCCCTCTACTCTGTACACCACAGTCTTTGTCTTCTATATCTTGTTATTCATTTTTTTCTTCTATATCTTCTTATTCATTTTTTTCTTCTTCTCATCTCCCCTCAGGGAACTTTTCTTTGCATTGATGTTATTATTCCCTTGACCTTTTTGAGGAGTGACATAACAGCCAGAAATATTGTTTTGTTGTCCCGTCATTCATGACCAAAAATTGCCTTCTTACATCATTCTGGTTCTAAATTCTTCTATTCCCTTAGTCATACTATGCTAGGTTACATCGAGAAAAAAATTCATTTTAATGTTTGTCCTTTCTCTGGCTCATAGATGCCATGCCACTGTTTACAGAATAGATGAGGATTCAAATAAAATTGTCTCAATTCACCATGGGAAAAAGTACTGGCCCTGTTATAAAACTGTTCGGTCGGATTAAGGAACATGCTTTAATAAAGTAATAACCACTCAGGTAAGTGTAAGTAGGGTTTTGAAAGACTGTGTATATGCTACACAAACCTTTTATGCTTTCTTTGAGTTAGATGCAATGATACCTCCCCTGGGGGGGGGGGGGTAATTCTATACATTAGAGTAGCAAACTTGACCTTGACAGATAAAACCCGACCTTTACTCCATTCAAGAGCGGGGGATATAAATGTTCTTGGAAAAGTACGAACTATAGAAGGAAATAAAGAACTACGAGGCTTTCTTCATCCGACTAGATCTGGTATGATGATAAGATATTATGAAGATAAGATATGATGATGATAATATATGAATAGGTAAGTTCGTTCAGATAAATCTTTCGTGTCCTATGCTGGCAAATTGGTTTGGTGTTAACTGCACACACACACACACACACACACACACACACACACACACACA
>NW_004797433.1:796802-804207 GCF_000002075.1 Aplysia californica | reverse complement strand
GAAATGTCTTTAGGCCATTCCCAAAGGGGGAACGTTAACTTGTTCTAATGCACAGTAGAATTGTAAATGGGCTGATTCAACAATGTCATGCTCATAACTCTCTTGTAACACCTCTAATCTTCGGCACTGTATGACCTTGTTGTGTTGCAAGTTCCGTAAAACACTTCCTAAAACTAAAACTAAGACTTGTCGTAATTGTACAGAAAAAATAAGTTTGAGCGTTTGTTTCAGATCAAGCGAATCATATATCATATCTTTTTCCCATCAACTTTGTTTCAGCCGGGACACTCTCTGAGCTGAGAGACAACATAAAGAATGCGACAGAAGTGATGCTGACCGGAGAGTACAGCTATGCCTCAGTCAGCTCTGGCTGTGAGCAGTTTTTGCGCAATGTGTCACTCGCAAATCTGGATAGGGTGAGTCGAATGAGTCTGGTCAGATGACAGATGTACAGTTTTGTTACATTATGTCTGTAATTTGCATGTACTGTCAAACTTTGTTATGTGGGTGGTTGACGGGTGCTCTGGTGTGGTTTGCTCCTTCTTTCCAATCAATCATCTGTCGTCCTTTTCTCCCCTCCTTCTTTTTTGTGTATTTTACTTTCTTGTAACATCTATTCTTCGGCACTTCTATGACCTTATTGTTTTGCAAGTGCCATAAAACTCTTACTAAGACTAAAAAGCCTTGTTATACCACCATCCTTGGGACGAGCATTAAGTTGGCAGAACAGCGTGGCTTGCGATTCAACCGCGGTCCTCTTTTGTAGCCTATAGACCCGACAGCGTCAAGAAACACGATTCTGCTGTGCAATTTGTGTTTGAAAAGTGTCTTTTGACTGTTTGTTTTTCACTCACATAGAATTACTGCCGTGGCCAAGCAGGCTTTTAAGGAAATGAAAAGTTGACAAACTGGCTGGTGAGGCCACCTCTGTTGACAGCACTGTTCAACCAGATAGGGTCGAGATCCTGAAATGTCTCTCTTGTCAGTATGTATCACCCACCGTCCCAAGAGCGTATATTCTCAGTTGTGGGGGTTACCGAATTTAAGCATTTTTGGAAATTAGCGAACCTAATTAAACTTTAATTTTCATAATATTCGTTCATTTACCTTTAAACACTGTTATACGTTATTATCTAAATCCCATTACAAAGATACTATATCACTTTTTATAATGCTTGCCTCTTTTTCTGAACTACTGCTGTATTGGCTGGGACTGGGGTTAGGGAGTGCACAAAAATGGCTGGGTGTGGAAAGGTCAGTGAGGTGTTCCGTGGACAAGAAGTCTGTTGGAGTTTTATGTATGTTTTCACCTTGACCCAAGTCCATGGAATTTTTACGACAAGCATTTAAAGACTTATCAAACTTTGCCAAACTTTTTAATGGCGTATTTATAAATGTGAGGCTTCATGGTGAAATCAGGCGCTCGTCAAAATAAAGAAATGGAAGAAATCAGCATTTTTTGGCCAGTTTGGAATTTTTTTCGAATTTTTGTTTTTTGGCTTACCACCGTGTATGTCCATTCAAAAACATTCTTATGTGTGGATTTTATGGAAAAACGTTGATTAAAGGCACGAAAAATGTAAATGTGCAATTTCCAATGACTCTTGAGCTACGGAAGTCACTAAACTTTGGTGGCCATCTTCTCACTAATTGTACTTCTGAAACCAGGCAACCTCACCTCCTTCAATCACAAATATCTCGACTTCCATTCAAGAGAAATGGATATTTTTTCACCAAAAGCAAGGCAAATGAACAGGCTCAAAGATGATACCAATATCTCCAAATTCCCCCAAATTGATGAGCGCCTGATTCCACCCCATCGTGTCACAAGTATCTTTCTTTGAAATGTCTAGTCTCCTTTTCTCATCAACCAGTTGGAGTGTCTGTTGTTAAGATTGGGTTTTTTTTTTTTTAACCCTGTTTCAGAATTTCAAAACTGTGATGTTGGAGCGAGCAAATATCTTTCTCAAGGAGATTCTGAAAGCGAGGAGTAAGACAGTGCAAATGGCCACAAGATTTATTGATGATGGAGCGGTGAGTGTTGAGAGTGAGGATATTTGAGTGTTCATAAAACATAGATTGATTAGTTTGTGCAGTATATGTAGGTATTGACTGGTGATAAGCAAGAGTTGAATGTCAGACCATTTAGTTGATCTGAATATCGGGGTTTTTTAAAAAGCCTTTCTGCATGGTATTTTTTGGGAGGGGGGGGGGGGGTGTATTTTGATATGTCTACATTTCGCAAGTTGTGTGTTCTTATTTCTTTTTTTCTCCTGAAGCCAGTTGTTGTAATATGGTCGCTTTTTAAGGACAAGCGGGCTAACCCAGATTTCAGGGGTTTCTAGAAATCTTGACTTACACCAAAAGTGGGCATTGCCCTTCCTATAGGAGAAGTTTGGTTTCATCGTTGTGTATATTTGTTTGGTTACAGAGAAAACTCTCCTTGTCTTTTAAAGAAACTGAACAAGGGGCAGAAACTTTACCTTCGATTTTTTCAAAACAGCATTTTTCGGGATAGCTCCCTTGTGCTTAAAAGCGACCATACATGTTTTACAGTGAGTGAGGGTTGTCAAGTCTGCACCCAAGGACCGACTCTTTAATTATCCCAGGTTTTTCTCTTTCTTTCTTTTCAGACTATTTTGACGCACTGTCGATCACGAGTGGTCATGCAAGTTTTGAAGGCTGCAGCGAAAGAGAATAAGAGATTCACGGTTTATGTCACGGAATCTAATCCGGACCAGAGTGGGTGTGTGCATCTCCTGTTTGTTTGTTGTCTCGACTGAAGATTAGAAAATGACGGGACTAGGGTTTTACGTGGGTGGTTTGCGGGTGCTCTGGTGTGGTTTGCTTCTTCTTTCTTATAAAACATCTGTCGTCCTTATCTCCCCGTCTTCTTTTTTATTTTTATTACTCTCTTGTAACTCCTCTAATCTTCTGGCGCTCATATGACTTTATGCAGTTGTGAGCACCGTAAAACCTCTACTAAAACAAAACTAAATTGGGGTTTTACCAAAGACAGACTTCGTTTTGTTCATAGCGTGCTCCCTGGTTGTGTTTTACAACAATCAGCACGTACACTTGCCTGAACACTCAAACACGCATCTTCAACACCCACACGCACACATTCATATGACTACATACTCCCTCATGCATACGCGCGCGCGCACACGCACACCACGCACACACACACAAACACACACACACATTTCACGCTCTCTCTCTCTCTCTCTCTCTCTCTCTCTCTCTCTCTCTCTCTCTCTCTCTCTCTCTCTCTCTCTCTCTCTCTCCCTCTAAGCTAATAATTAATATACTTTTTAATCTTTTACATGAAACTTTTATGTTTATATAAGTTCAGGTTCAGATTACCATAAGGGTCCTTATAAGATGACTGTTTATAATTCATCTTGTCTTTACAGTAAAATATACTGTAGATTTCTTTTCTGCTTTTAGTAATCTATTGGGACATTCCTATTTGTTGTCCTCTTTAGCTTCAGATAATGTGTTACTCAGATATGTTACTTGTCATTGGTTTTCAGCTTTAAGTTTTGCATTTTTTAATACGAAAGTGCCAATTTTCCAGATAAAGGTAATTCCGAACTTTGCCCAATGTCAGGCTGTTTTTCCCATTTTATATAAAGAAAGTCTTGGTGAAAGATATAATAGACGTAAGTGATAGAAGAGTTGTCTTTTTTATAGCAGTATTCTTTTACAGTCTTGTGGATACTGAGCCATGTAGAACAAGCTACTGGCTTAAGATGCTATCTCTGGTTTTGAAGCAAGAATGTTCAAAACTGGTCAACCCCCCCCAAAAAAAAAAAAAAATTATGCTGGAGAAGCTAGTTGGAAACCAATTATGTCTTCAATTGGAGAAACAATTAACCCTATCCGTACGTCGTGTTTTACTATCGTGTCCATACGACGTGGGGAACTCTGTGCCACCACTTAACCCCATCCGTACGTCGTGTTTTACTATCGTGTCCATACGACGTGGGGAACTCTGTGCCACCACTTAACCCTATCCGTACGTCGTGTTTTACTATCGAATCCATATGACGTGGGGAACTCTGCGCCGCCACTTAACCCTATCCGTACGTCGTGTTTTACTATCGTATCCATACGACGTGGGGAATGCTGTGCCGCCTCTTTCCAAACAGGAAATTAACTCGTTAATCTGATCCGTACGCTTTGCATAGCAGTCTGTCAAAATGTTTTTTTTGAGTAATACTGAAATTTCAAATAGATCTTCGCACTAGAAGGATTCTAAAATGTGAAGAATACAAACCCTGGGGGTACGAAATGACCCCAAGAAAGAATGTTCGAAACTTGTTAACCATAAAAAAATTATGCTGGAGAAGCTAGCTGGAAACCAATGATGTCTTCAATTGGAGAAACAATTTTAGAAGCAAACTGTATTGGAGAGGTATGTGATATCTGACAGTTTTGTTGACAGGTACGGTGCTCAGGAGGAGCTGACAAAGCACGGTATCCCCACCACAGTCATCTTGGACGCTGCCGTCGGGTGAGTAGATCCTCGCTAAACTGTAGCTGTTTAATTGGGCATGGTATTTCAGCCACCGTCTGTCTTCTTCTTCTTCTTCTTCTTCTTCTTCTTCTTCTTCTTCTTCTTCTTCTTCCTCTTCTTCTTCTCCTTCTCCTTCTCCTTCTCCTTCTCCTCCTCCTCCTCCTCCTTCTCCTTCTCCTTCTCCTTCTTCTTCTTCTTCTTTTTCTTCTTCTTCTTCTTCTCGATTGCATCACACTTGAAGTCTGGTATCTGTCATAAATTGGCCCATCCTGCTCAGTTCATCTATCGGCCCGTATAGCTTCTCCTGTAGCGTCAGTGGGGTTGGCCACGTTTCTTGTGTCAGGGCCCTGTGTGTCCTGCAGTGCTGAAGGATGTAGTGTCTTTCTTTTTTTTTTTTGCCATTAAGAGCTGGAAAGATGAAAGAGAAACAGAAACAACACAGAGAGAACATTGGAGGAGTAGAACTACACATTTCTTAAATGTAAATGAAAAAAAAAATAGATTAAGGAGATTTAAAAATAAAGATTTACTAAGGTACCCATCTGCTCTCGTGAGTGGCTGACGGATGCCACCACAAAGTCTTTTTTTCTTCCCCTCTATTTTTTGTGTCACGACTTGGAATCAGGCTCTCGTCAATTTTCTGGCATGTGGAGTTATTGGTATCATCTTGCAGCTCATTCATTTGTCTTGCTTTGGATGAAAAAAATACTCATTTTTCTTGAGTAGAAGTCGAGATATTTGCGAATGAAGGAGGTGAGGATCACCTGGTTTCAGAGATAAAATTAGTGAGAAAATGGCCACCAAAGTTGAGTTATAAAAATTTTCCTTAACTTGAGAGTCCTTGGGAAATGAAATTTACATTTGTTGTGCCTTTAATCAACGTTTTTCAGTAAATCCACACAGTTATGTGTTCTTTAATGGGTATGAAAGGTGTTTAGCCAAAAAATAAAAATTCACAAACCTGTGGAAAATGCCAGTTTCTTCACTTTGATTATTTTGACGAGCACCTGATTTCACCACGCTGCCTCACAAAGTCTTAATTTTTACCCGGCACTAAATTATCATTTGTTGTGTCAATCTGAACCTGTTGTCTCATGTCTGTTGGTTGTCGCGTGTATCTGCAGGTACATCATGGAGCGGGTACAGCTGGTGATGCTGGGGGCGGAGGGTGTGGTCGAGAGCGGAGGCATCATCAACAAGGTATGTTTATTCAACAATCACTTTCTTTAGCTCTTTATCTCCGAGGGGGGTAAACCCACCACGCCAGGAATCTTTTTTGGTACTAAATCTAAAAGTGACAAAAACGTCATTAAATGGATCATTAAATCGAAACTAGCGAACCTAAGTATTATGATAGTACTTCATCCAATGAATGAACTTCTGGTAAAAGAAACCTGTTTTCGGCAATTGCCGAAAAGTAATTTGATGTCGAAGTCTTCGTAAAGGAATGTGCCTCAGAGGCTGTCAGCGGCTCACTGGCATTGCAGTTTCAACCGCGAGCCGCTGGGAGCGGCTTCCCGGAGATAAAGAGTGAAGCTTATCGTCACTATAATTATTTCTAAACATGTAAGTGGAAGTCCGGAATTTTTTAATGTTGTACGTCGGCATACTTGTCAGAAAGCAAATATTTCAACAGCGGATCCTGTGACTCTCTGGCTTTTTTGCTTGTGAGCTAATGTATGCATGTAATTGCTGACACATATAAACTCATTCACAGAAAGACACAATTTACAAAGACACATGTGCACACAAATGTGAGGCATCGTGGTGAAATCAGGCGCTCGTCAAAATAATGAACTCAACGAAATCTGCATTTTTATGGCAGTGGGGACATTTTTATCAAATTTTCTTTTTTTTTTGGCTCAACATCTTTTATGTTCATTTAAAGACACATTTAAGTGTAGATTTTAACGGGAAATATTGATGAAAGGCTCAAAAACTGTCTAATTGCCGTTTCCAAGGACTATCAATCTTTGGAAGTCATCGAACTTTGGCGGCCATTTTCTCACTAACTTTGCCTTTGTAACATAGCTGACTAGATGACAAGGACATGTGGTTACTTGAGGGAGGCATTGCGCTGCCAAGAGCGAAATGCTCGCAGCTAAAGGGATTTGAAAACAACAACAACAACCTCTGTTACTGGGGGACCCCCACCTCCTTCATTTGCAAATATGGCTTCTACTCAAATAGATTGGTAATTTTTTTGGTCAAAAGCGAGACAAATGAAAAGGCTTTAGGATGATACCAATAATTCCACATGGCCGAAAATTTACGAACACCTGATTCCACCACGTCGTGACACGAATACTCACACATGCACACACGTGCTGAAAGATTATTTCTTATTTTGGCAGATTGGTACCTACCCTATTGCCATCACCGCAAAGTCGATGAACAAGCCAGTGTATGTGGTTGCTGAGAGCTTCAAGTTCGTTAGAGCTTTTCCCCTGAATCAAAAAGATGTCCCAGACCACTTCAAAGTAAGTCCTTTCCTTTTAAACCTTAATTAACACTTTGCAGTCACTTTGCGCAATAATGTGCCAGTGAAAATTGTCCCTTTCAGTCAAGTGGCGGATTTCTGCGCCAGGCCTGAGAAGTCTGTTGCAGTCGCTGTCCTGGCTGGGTGACCACATGGGGTATTTTGTTCTGCTGGCTGTGTGACTGCAAAGTGTTTATGTCATCATTTACAAATATGCTGCTGTTAGACGTAAGTATCTTGTTCCCCACACCCACCCTGCACTATCTTTTCGTTCAAAAATATGCTGCCGGACCGAAGTATTTGTGAGAGGTGGAGACAAAATGAGTTACTTCTCGCAGTCCGAGAATTGATATATCGGCTGGAAATCGACACTGGGGTCAGATTTACAGATTTTCAATTGATGC
>NW_004797433.1:794763-796702 GCF_000002075.1 Aplysia californica | reverse complement strand
CCTCCCTCCTCTTCCCCTTCCTCCCTCCTTTCCCCCTCCCCCCGATAACCACGTGACTGGTTACTGCAGTCATTTACAAGTGAGATAGTCTCTACCGATGGCCATCTGTCTAGGACGAGCTGACCCGACAATGCCTATAAATGATTGCAAATGTTTTCCGGCACCATTGACTCGATCAGGGCCGACTGGGAGCTGAGAGGGATATAATTTGTGTACAAGAGGAAAGATGGAGATGATTCGATTAAATTAGCAACCCCCTCCAGGGAATCGAACTTCTCCCATTTACGTGCAATGGCGAAGTGCCCAGCCATGAAAGACTTACTTAGACTTAAGACGTAGAGACTCTCGTCATGTGATGCATAAGGCAATCAGAGATGAACTGGAAGTTCTGTCTGTAGCAAGGGCGGGGATTTCACTCCATTTCTTGTCTACTTGTTTATGGACTTTGACTATTGTCCGCATCCAGTCTATCTTTAGTCGCCCCCTGCCTCTGTTCCCATCGATTTTCTAATGCGCAGCTTAGAGGAAATTCTCGAGTTTGGGAGTCGTTGGAAATACATGTATATGGCCAAGCCACCGTGCCATGAAAGACATGGTTGAAAGTGTCGCTTCCTGAGTGATCTGGACGGTGTCGGTGATAGGGGTGTAACACATCTGGCATCATAACTGTCCATTATGTATACTACGGCTAACTTAAAAGACTTGCCTCCTAGGATCATAATTTCCAATACAATCACGTCACGACTACAAACTAAATTCAAAGGGGAGCTTTGGATGTCTGCCATGAAATTCTACCTTTACGTTTCCATACAATATCCACCTATTCTTTCTCTTGGAATGTTTTATTCCTCTCAATCCGGATTGGCTCTGACAGGCATAGTCGGAAGCCCACCTCCTAAACTATCTACGTGTATATCGTTTCGTTGAATGCGTTAAAGCACCTACATTAACCATCTCTGTCATCACAGGTACGCTGATGAGCAACAAGTCTCCTCATTGCAATTTTCCTTTGCACCACCTACACACATCAGCTTCGATTTCTGCTTCGTCGTCATATCGATTTCCCTACAAGAGTTCTCTAGTGCACGGGTTCACCATAATGACCTATGAAACAAGAGACAATCCATCGAATTCCCGCTGAAAGGTTCGCCACGTCCCAAAAAGGTCAAACTTGTACGCTCCTCTGGGAAAGGGCTCTTAACAGTATTTTGGGATTATGAAGACATTTATACACATGGAGTTATTGGAGCAGGGCCACTCTGTCAAGACAGATCAATTCGTAGAAGAGACTCTTCGAAAACTTCCGGAACGTTTATCACGACTTCAACACCTTAGAAATGCCATTCTCCATCATGACAATGAAGGCTCGTCCTCACACAGGCCAAAAGACCCAGGGTGCTATGCTGTGACTCAAATTCAACCAGTTCCTTCCCACATCCTTCGTATAGTCCATACTTTGCCCCATCAGATTGTATTTCCTTTTTCGAAGCTTAAAGAACACTTGAGGGGAAATCAATATAACGACGATGCAGAAATCGAAGCCGATGTGCGTGGGTGATGCATAAGAAAACCGCTAGAATTTTCCGGAAACTCAAGTACGCGGACTTAAGTTGTTCGTTGTCGCCCCTGTGTTGACAAAGTTGGTTCTTCTGTGGAAAGATAACGTCTAGAATTTTATAGCTGGCATTTCAAAGTTTTGTTTGGAATGAAGCTTGTGTTTGTGGCGTGATTATTTTGGAAATTAAGACATGGGAGGCTGAACTTTTTTCCTCACCATCTTGACCAGCCTCTTGACCAGTACTACTCACCACCTTGATCAGTGCTACACACCATTTATACCAGTACTACACACCATCTTGACCAGTACTACTCAGTATCTTGACCAGTACTACACACCATCTTGACCAGTACTACACCCCATCTTGACCAGTACTACGCA
>NW_004797433.1:792209-793806 GCF_000002075.1 Aplysia californica | reverse complement strand
TCGCTTCCCTATACTCATTCAGCCATTCCTCCATCGTCCAGTTTTTATTTTGTGTCTAACGTCACCCCTCCTCCCGACCCCCACCTCTGTTGTTTCTGTCTGTCAGTTTTACTCTTTCCCCTGCACTAAATGGCCGTTATTGTATCAATGTGCTTCACGCTACTCATGTGATAGGTGGTTGATGGGGGCTCTGGTGTGTTTTGCTCCTTCTTTCTTATCACACATCTATAGTCCTCATCTGTCCTCCTTTTCTTTTTATGTTACCCTCCAGTAAAACCTCACATCTTCGACACTTACATTTTACAAGACTCATTTGTGTAGCAAATGACGCAAAGCTCTTACCAACACATAAAATAAACATCTATCGTCGAACTTCTTCTCGTTGTATGTTACCTTCTTGTAACATCTCTTATCCTATGCTGACCTATTTGTGTTGAAAGTGTCGTCAAGGTCTTACAAAAACTAAAGTTTATATTATTATTGCCCCCCTTTTCTTTGTATGTTACACTCAAAGACCACCTCTTTTCCTAGGGACTTATATAACCTACTTGTGTTGCAAGTGCTGTAAAACACTTACTTAAAGTGGTTAGTTGGCGGGTGCTTTAGTGTGGTTTGCTCCTTCTTCACTATCAAGCATCTACCGTCCTTATCTCTCCACCTTCTTTTTGGCCTTTTTTATGTTTGTTTTTCGGTCTTGTAACGCATCTATTTTTCGGCTCTTATACTGCCTTATTGTGCTGCAAGTGCCGTAAAACTTACTAAATCTTTACGAAACATCTGTCGAACTTCTTCTTTTCATCATATTATTATGTTTCCATTGTAACACGTGTTTTCCAAGGCATTTAATGACTTATTAATGTCGGAAGTACCATAAAACTCTTACGAATCGTAAACTAACCTTCTCAAGGCACTTATTTATATGACCTGATTGTGTTACAAGAGCCGTAAATCTCCTACTAAAACTTCAACTAAACCTCGCAGGTGACATATTATGTAACCTGATTGTGTAGCAAGTGCCGTGAAACTTCAACCAGTGGGTGGTTGACGGGTGCTCTGGTGTGGTTTGCTCCTTCTTTCCTATCAAACATCTGTCGTACTGATCTCTACTTCTTCTTTTTTGTGTTTGTTACTTTCTTGTAACACCGCTAATCTTCGGCATTTATATGACCTTATATTGTGTTGCAAGTGCCGTAAAACTCTTACTAAAACTAAAACTAAAAAAAACAACTTCCACCAAACCTCGCAGGTGACGGATATGATGCTCCAGGAAAAGCTGTACCCATCCTGGGCCAAGCCCGTCCGCAAGTGGTGGAACACCAGCTACAACCGCATCATCCTCTTCTGGATCATCGTGGTCCTGTCCTCCTTCACCGTCCTCTTCGTCATCGCCACCGACTACATCAACTGGGACAGCCTCAACAGGGACTTCTTGCACAGCAACGAGATCTCCCGGGCCTTCCTCGCCTCCTTTATCCTAGTGCTGGACTTGACCATTGTCATGCAGGTCAGTGCGTGTTATGCTAACTCTCTCTCCCCCCCTCTCTTTTTTATTTCTTTCTTTCTGTTTCTCTGTTTCTCTCTCTCTCTCTCTCTCTCT
>NW_004797433.1:788165-789251 GCF_000002075.1 Aplysia californica | reverse complement strand
GCACACACACACACACACACACACACACACACACACACTTACATTCGCTCACACACAATCTAGAAAACACATGCACCAACCTGATAATATGCAATAATACGGACCTGACAATGCGACTTTACAGACATCGACTTGCGTCTATGGTGTAGAGAGGCCAGTCTCTTTACAGTTGCCCACAGAAGACGTGAGTTTGATATTCACGATTCTCACGATACTCACGTGAGGAAATCTAACATGGGGCCCATTTGACCGAGTATCTCCGTCTGCCTGCGCGGATATATCATATCCCACTCGGAGACCTGATTTGTTCCGCCTAAGAACCTTACATTTCATCACAATAATAATTGGTCGCTCCTAAGGACAAGCGGGCCAGCCCAGATTTCGGGGGTTTCCAAAGGCTACCTAAAGTTGGCATTGCCCCACCTGTAGGAGAAATTTGGTTTCATTGGTGTGTATATTTGTTTGGTTATAGAGAAAAGTCTCTTTGAATTGAGAGGAGTTCCGTCATTATCAAACGTAGAATGTTTTTTTAAAAGTAAACACATGTGTATACACACGCGTACACATGCGAATACACAAACTGAACACTTTTTGTACACTTGCATCTGCCGAACATACCCTTTTGGGTATCGCGGGAAGAAAGAGACGTCTCTCTGTTGCCAGCCGGAGAGCTTGGGTCAGGGGGATGCCGTGGGTGGATAAAATTTCCCTGACTCCATCTATCCAGGTCTATGTCGGTCTCCCTCTAGCCTTGTTGCCTTCGAATTTTTTAAAATGTAGGCACTTTGTGCTGGATGGTGTGTTGGTAAACTGAACAAGGGGCAAAATCCTTACCTTCAATTTTCTCAAAACAGCATTTTTCGGGATAGCCCCCATGTGCTTAAAAGTGACCAATTTTAATAACCTGCTTGGTTCAGCTCCGTTAGGCAGGGTCGGACAACCGCCAGCCCACCTCCTATTTTATCTCAAATATGTCAGCCAGAGGAGGCATTTCATTAACGCCACATTTACTATTACATTTCTTTCTTTCTATAAATTTTTTTTAAATTCGAGGATTGGGGAAAATGTGTGTGTGTGTGTGTGTGT
>NW_004797433.1:751051-785852 GCF_000002075.1 Aplysia californica | reverse complement strand
GGATATTAAGCATGATTTCCCTTTGGACTTCTCTGTAGACATCCACCCATTGGCGCTCATGTGACCTTATGCAGTTGCGAGCGCCGTAAAACCTTACTAAAACTAACTAAACTCTTACTAAAACAAAACAAACATAAAACACATTTTTCTTCCTCTGTCTCTCTCAGGCAAGTGGTTCAACTACGGCATTCTGTTCATCGTGATCATCCTGGACTTGAACATGTGGAAGAACCAGATCTTCTACTCCCCCTTTGACTATGGCCAGTACGTGGACTCGGAGGGCCGCATCCACACGGTGACGGACCGCTTCAGCCTGGACAACGCCAATGAGTCCATCTTGACCTTTGACTACCGCAACGTGACCATCAACCCAGACACGGGTCAGAGGTACATCCTTGGGGACACCATGATGAATGCCCGCTACAACGGCTACTCAATGGGCCTCAAGGGGATGGCCTTCGTTCCCAGCATCGCCGTGTTCCTGCTGTTTGGAATATTCGTGTGGATCTACGGGAGGAGGCCGAAGCCCACACAGGAGAATCCGTACGGAGGCCGGCTACGCAAGAGGAGGAGGAGGAGGTTTAGCGCGAGGAAGAAGTGGAATAGCATCAGGATGTGGTTCCGGGGAGCGGCGCCTGTGCTGACCAGGTTTAGGAGTCGGAGAGAGGAGAGGGCTGCGGGGAGAACGGCAGAGGAGGGGGGCAATAATAGGGAGGATGTGGGGGAGAGCAGAAAAGATGGAGAGAGTGCAGAGAGAGTGGAGGAGAGGAGGGTGGCGAGAGGAGAGGGAGGTGAGGAGGACCATAGTACTACGCAAGAGGTTGCCTTTTAATTCTGTGGAGGGTCGGAGGGTAAAGGAGAGGGGAGGAATGAGGCTAAAGAGAATTGTTTTTAACTGTGGTAAGCATATCATTTTTCTAAAATAATCCTTTTTTTTGTGGAGAATGTTTAGCTGATTTTGATCAGGGGTCACATTGGGTATTGCCTGTTGCCACTTTATCCAGCCTGTTAAAATTCTGGAATTGCTATTTCTTTGTCTGACTTGTCTGACTTTTTTTTCGTAAACACTTGTTTCCACTACGTGCTTATCCTTTTAACGTATTTACAGGGTTTTTTTCTTGTGGACATTTGCACTTGGCGCTTTGCCATTTATCTAGTGACAGGTTGAACAAAATTTCGGAAAGTTTTTGAATACCTTTCAATTAGCAGAGAATTTTGTTTTTGTTTTTGACAATTACAGAAGCATGTTATTTTCTATTTAAGACAATCAAGAAAGAAGTGTAAGATGCACATTGGCAACTTACTGTGGACTGGAAATCCTATCTTAGTGGTATTTCCTTAATGTTTCTCATCACTCTCAATATCTTTGATGTGATCATACAAAAATCAGTCACTTAAAAAATTATGTGAGATACAGGTGCCTCCTCCATCCTCCTTTCACTGTCCCCGCTCCGTCCCTCCACCCCTCCGTATTCCTCGAATGCCCCCTCTTCTCCTTCCCTTTTTTACTCCTTCACTCTCTCCTTCCATCCCATCCTCACTCCTTCACCCTCCCCCTCCTTCCAGCTCTCCCCCCCCCCTCTAAACTTGTAAATTTCGCCGTCTCAGGGTTTGCCTGAAGTGCAATGTCAAATCTTGTTTCAGATCCTGCACTTTCAATGGAACTATCTAAGCAAAGTTGTTTCTTGCTGTTTGGTTTTTCTTTAAAAATTTTTTAAAAACAAAATGTACATATACTATTTTTTTCCTTTAATTTTCTTCCTTTTATTGGTGGCTGGGTTTCCAACTATATCCATATCATGTATGAGGCATAGACAAACTGAATCATTTGAAGACTGAAATGGAAAAAGGATCAAAGTTACAGACTCGAAATTATTCAATTATTGCTATTAGCTTGTGCAAGAAGAGTTTCATAGTCTCCTCTAAGAAACAATCAAACTGAACAATGGGCATAGTCTGGAGTCAATTAGGCTACCTGTTTTAAAAGCGTGGGAAACAAAATAACCCTTTCAAAACGCAGTGTTTTTTTCACTTTCAGATTGGGATTCCATCTCCGAACCTGACAGTTTGACTTTGATTATTTTTCCATTGTTGGTCTTCATTTTGATTTTAAATAGAGCGAAAGAAAAAAAAAAGGCCTAGGCTTGTCGAAAGCCTCAATACCTCAATATCACACAGAATATTTGTACGTTAGGCTAAAGAATTTCACAATGATGCCACACCCCAAACACCCACCCATGCACACACACACACACACACACACACACACACACACACACACACACACACACTCACACTCACACACACACACACACAAACACACACACACACACACACACACAGATTTAAAATGTGTATCAACAGTGTGCACCCCTGCCTCTAAAAGTTATATCAATAATGTTATACCTCTCTATGAAAAGTGACAAAAAGCAGAAATATTCTGTTATGTTAATTGTTACTGTATATATAAAAAAGAAACTGACAGTTTGTCATGTACCTAGTTTCAAATGATCTTGTCAGCTGATAAATCTCCAATGCCCTTTTTGTTCTGAAAGCTCTATGATGTAGTTGGAAGAGGTAGGGGGGGGGGGTGGATCTATCATTAAAAATACTTATGTTCAGGCGTATACACTCTTACACACGCAAATGTGAGGTTTATGATAAACTGAGTAAAATAAGTTAAGTGTTATGCACACTCAGACACACACAAAAATACTCTTAAAGACTCATGCATGTGAGCATACTAGCTTGCATACACATACAGATACACATGCATGCAAGCGCGCAGGCACACCCACACACACACACACACACTCACACACACTAACACACACACTCTCTCACACACACACACACACTACTGAATCTTATTTGTTTTTCTCGACCATATGTTGAGTATGACTCACCATTAACTATGTGAGTAAATTTGATTTGATGTGTTTCCTTTTCTTTTATCTGCTTACATTATTATATCCTTTAAAAAGTGGCTTCAAAATAATTTTTATAATCTATTTACATATGAACTGACTTTGAACTATTGCTGTTTTGTATAGACACACGGTGGTGATGAGATATCTATATTTATATCTATATCTTTTGTTTTCATGGCAAGTCAAGTAAACAAATATGCATGCCTCATGGTATATATTCTATAGATGTAAGATCAGTTTATGTTAAGATGTTCAAGTAATTTATTGTACTAGTTTAGGCATAGTATGCTTGAATGGTATATATATATATATATTTATATATTATATTTCTACTGTTGTTTGTTCTAAGATGTGAAAATTTGTTTGCCAAAAATCTGTCAGCAGGACATAAATAGAAGCAAATTTTATCTTTTTGTTCATGTATTTGTCAAAGGTTTTTGGGTCAAGCAGATTGTCAGGGTATATTTTTTCTTTTTCTGAAGAGTGTGTTTATTTCCTGGACTGAATTTCATTAGCTTCAATGTTAAACAGTAGTGAGAGAGACAAACCACATCTGAGGTAATTTGGGAGGCAGCGTGGTGGAATCAGGCTCTCATCAAAATAATTAAAGGGAAGAAACTTTCATTTTTCCCCAGGTTTGTAAATTTTTATCAAATTTTTGTTTTTCGGCTCAACACCTTTCATGCCCATTAAAGAACTCATTTCTGTGTGGATTTTTCTGAAAAACGTTGATTAAAGGCGCAAAAGATGTAAATTTTCAGTTACCACGGACTCTTAAGATAAGGAAATAACTAATCTTTGGCGGCCATTTTCTCACTAATTTTCCCTGAAAACAAGTGACCCCAACCTCCTTCATTCGCAAATGTCTCGACTTGTATTAAAGATAAATGGATATTTTTTTCATCCAAATAAAAACAAGAGAACAAGCTTTAAGATGGTACCAATAATTCTAAATGCCAAAAAATTGACGAGAGCCTGATTCCACCACGATGCCTCACATTTACTTCAGGGGGCTAGCTCAATGTCGACTGAGAATTCTTTGTTGTGTTTAATAAAATATTGTTGTATTGTTCTAGTTGGAAAGAACTTGAATCTATTTGTAGTGAGGAATTTGTACTGCCAAAGTTGTGTGCTCTGTGGTGCCTTAGCCATGAAGATCTTTTCGTCTTACATAAATGATCATTTACTAGACACAAGCCCTTGACGTCTGTGTTGTTCTTAATAGGCACATCGCTGCTGCAAGCAGAGGATGTAAGTTTGATTTTTGTGTTTGGAGGCCATTTATTGAGTATCTCTATCTGTTCGCTTAGGATGTTGTATTCCTCTCAGCCTGTGTTAGGCCTGAAATGCTGGTTGAAGCAGTCTTTGTTTTAGATAATCTAAATTGTGTCGAGGGGGGTGTAAAATTATTAACAATGAAAAAAAAACCGCAACGTGCATTCTAGTCTTGTTTAATATGTAGGCTCTTGGTATAATAAGCAGAAATTGTAGTGGATGATTAGCGAGGTTTTTTATGAGTTAGCAAAATGTTGCAAATGTCACACCCACTAATTCACAGTAAACAAAAACTGTACAGCTTTTAGCATTCCAGTTTTAGTGTTTTAAATTTGACTGATGTTAGGAGAGATCTGAAGAAAGTCATTTTGGACCAACCATAGTCTTTTTACTCATTAGAGATTCTTTTTTTTTGTCTCTGGAGTCTTATTTTAATGCATAATAGGAGTGCTTTGGGGTGATGATGGTAGGCCTATAGTGGTCAATGATATAAGGGAAAAGTTATTCTCTAAAGTAGAAAGTCTGGTGTCTGTTTAATGAGCTGTTGTTTTTCTGTAAAGTAACATTAAGTCTGTTGTCCATTATCTGAGCTGGTTCACTTTAAAGTAAGAAGTCTATTTTCTTGAAAATGTCAAAACTCGACGTCAATGCGTTATGTAGTAATTCTTCCTGAACAAGGTTTTATTCTGCCATAGAATTTTGATTGTCATATATTTCCTGCTCAAGTTTGGATGAAGTTAAATACCGGTAGCCTGTGTTTTAAATCTGGTCCTCTTTCATTTTGTCCTTTCTTTGACTTTAAATTAGTTAAACTCTCTAAACAGCCTATTTGTTCTTTGGGCAGATGCTCAGTTTGTACTTCAAAGCATTGTCGTAAAATTTAAATCCTGAAAATGTTTTATTTTTTTCTTCAAGATGTCAACAACATGTCATCTCACACAGCAGCATGGAACATAATCTGTTAGCCTGCATTCTGCCAAAATTATTAAGAAAGTTACTGGTGGTACAGTTTTTTTCCTTGTCAAGGACTTTATAGTGTAAAAGCTTGGCACTTTGCTGTTGCATGTGTTGTAATTTTTAGATGAGATCGTTTCCAGTGTTGGGAAGATATTTTATCTTGTATCTCTGTTTTGTGCTGGGTTGATGTATCCCACTCAGCCTGGGTTGGTCCTGACTGATAGGGTGAAAGCAGACTGCCTCTGAAATTATCTAAGCCGTTTTGATGGGGTCGTAAATATTTAGTCATTACAATAATTGAGGCGTTGTCTAGAAATTTATGGAAATTTCTTTCGTTTGTTTGTATTCAAAATTATTGTTTGTCTGTATTCAAAATAGCGTAACTGTGTATCTAGTCTGGCATTACTCTTATATAGACAGATTCATAATGTATCTATGTCCTGTTTCACTTACCATTGTGTTTAATTTTTTAACTGTGTTATATAAAGCCTGAATGTCCCATCTGCTGAGTCATCAACATGGAGCTTGGATGTTTCCTTTCTGATCTAAATAGTTGACAACTTTGTCTTCTCTAAGTCCAAAGGTGTTTTCTACTTTCTGAAATCCAAAGTATTCTAAAAATCCAAAAAGTGTCTGTGGGTGAAATGTTTCTTCTCATTCCAGTGTCGTTTTGGGTACGCAAGGACTCTGATATGATCTGTTTTGCACTTTTGAAAAAAAGTAAGCATAAATAATGCTGTTTTGCCAAAGTGTGAAGTAAGAAATCTCGAGTTGGATTTCCGCATTTTTTAAAACCATTGTTTAAAGTTTGCACCTGAGTAAAAAAAAAAGTAAAGTTGTTCCCGCATCCATTTCGGACATTGGGGATTGCCTTGTTTGTGAGACAACATATTGTGGTAGGGTGGCCAGTTCCTTTCCACGCCGCCTTTACTTCCCCAACTCAAAGTCAGGTAGGCTACCTATTACTGTTGGGTGGGCAGGTGGGGGCGAAAAAATCCGTGTCCAAACCGAAGTAGCATTCAGATTAAAAAATGTATTGTTTTAATGTTGAACCTGTTGAATGAATATTTGATTAATTTATCCAAAGACAAATGTGATGTGGTTTAGATGCTTAAAGTATTTCTACTTTGTTGTAAATTTAATATCAGGAATTACTTTTGATATAGAATATGGGTGTTTTGTTATTTTGACTTTGATTACTGCTCATTGTGCGCCAAAAATCAAAAGTTTGTTTCTATTGCAAAAATATTGAATATATTTAAACAGATTATTGTATGAGAAGTTTTGACTTGTGCCAGAGGTGGTTAAAAATATTTTCTATTTAGTAAGAGGTACAGTACACTGTTAGTTTATTGATTATCGGTAGTACAATTTTCTGCTGCAAACTTTTTAGTTTTGTGTATGAACATGGATGATCTTTTGAGGACAGTCTGTATTGCTGATGGGGTGATCGCTATGACTTGGGGGCGAAGATTTTTCAGACATTTTTGTCGTCCAGGAAATCCTGGATGTTTAGAATGTTCTAGATTCTGATGTTTTTTCGTAGAATAAGAGTTTTCTCTCGGGCCATAAAGGTGATGCAATTTGAACATGTATTTTTGGATACAGTACTGTATGCTCTAGACACTTGGCTAGATCTTCGTGGTACTTATCGGTATGTTGTTCTCCTCAGTTGCGAGGTAAAGTATTCTCCTTGTCTTGCCTGTGTGATGTCATTAAGTTTCATCAGATTGGATGCTGTGTTGATGTCTGATATATGTGTGTACTCTCATGACTTGATATGTGTTGTTATGTTTCATCTATATCTGTGACAAACTGAACAGCTGTGATATCTAGGACATTGCAGAGACCCAGGGGTCTTGCGTTGTGCATCTTTGTGCGTCATTCTGTATTGTATTCTGTGAAACTTTACATCATGCATTCTTCTTTGTGCTCATCTTACCCTAGCTGTCGGTGTCGACTTCTTGTACTCTTTTTTTGTTTTGTTTTGTTTTTTATATTTTTATTGTGAGTAAAGAGAAGCACATTGACGTGATAATGTTACATTGGTGCAAAGCAATCAGAGGGAGAAAAAAAGAATGAATAGAGACTAAGAAGGTTCTGTGGTTTGGTCACCGACTTTGAGCAGATTTTACAACTTCATACTGATCCTTTTTTCTCGTATTACATCTAAGGCTACCTTTTCAGGTGATGTGGGTTCATTTCCTGGTAGGTCTATTATCTTATTAGAATTTGAGAAAAATATTGTAAATGAAATTAGAAATTATGCGTTGAATTCTTTATCTTGTAAAAACAAAAGGTGAATGTACAGCACATCTCTCAACTGTGAATGTCTTTCTCCTTCAGCATCCTCTGACATTGGAAATTTGTTGATTTTCCAGTATTCTATAAAATGTAAATTTGAGGTGCTTTAGAAGGATATTTTTCTAAACCAATTAAATTGCCATATCAAAGAGTATGTCTGTGGAAGAAATTTTGTCAGTACACTCTACTTTCTTAGCCTGCTATTTCCTTTATATAATTAATGCTTGTGGGTATATTTGTTCAAGTCCAATCTACTAATGTCCACAATGCTAGTAGGTCAAAAGATCTACTGTGGACAGAGTACAGATTTTGAAGAGGGGGGGAGGGGGGACTAGCTAAGTTGGTTTTGTGCTGGGCTATGGTTCAGATGACCCTAGTTTTTAGGTTAAGTAAGAGATTTATGGCACTGGCAACTGCATAAGGTCATATGAGCACGCGTCACCCTGGTTTGAATGCCCAGTGGGGCTATCTTGAATAATGGTAATGATAATAATAAATTTCACTTATAAATTATAATGGGCGTTTCCAGTAAGAAAGTGCACTAAGAAATAACTTTGGCTGTTTGGAGAGTTTTCTAGGCTCTCAGCCTGTTAGGGTTTGTCCTATATATAGGAGATGGAAGTTGGACGTTGTGGTCCCGCCTATGAATTTACCTTGCAATGCTTAAGGGATGTTCCATTCACATAAACACTAATTGGAGATGATGTAAACCTCAATTTCAAGATGGTCCAAAATATTTTTCAGCTTTTAATGAGATGTTCTTTGAAATGCAGTGCCACTTCTTGTCTGTGACAAACACATTTGCAGTTTGCTTTTTAAAAATGTACAAAACAAGAAAGTGGAACACTATTTTAAATTTTAGAGCTGTAAAAAGAGATAAAACTTTTGAAAACAAATTTAGGACTTGGAAAAGAAAAACAATTTTGAAAAAAGTTAAAAACTGGTAAAAGAGACATTCACTTTTGGAAGAAGTTTGTTAATGGTAAGGTGAAAAACACTTTTAAAAGAAGTTACAAACTGGTAAAAATAAAAGAAAGACTTTTGATAAAACCCTGAGAAATGGTAATAAAAGGCATTTTATAAAAGTTAAGAACTGGTAAAAGAGAAAAAAACAACAACATTTTATTCTAAGAGATGTAGGTGTGGAGTGTAAAGTTTCTCTTTTTATAGAAAAGATGAAAATACAGACTTGCCATGATCCGTGTCTGAGGTTGAGATGGTCTTTACATGTAGAAAGGTAGATAGATGCTGTGGTCTGCTCTTTTCGCTTCTTTGCAATGTTTAAGTTCTGATCTGTTCCATGCGAAATGTTTGTGATGTTAGAGTCATCATCACGCCTTGCTGTTAACGACCTTTCAACTTTCCTTCTAGAATGCTGCACTTCTTTTTTTAATGATAATGCCCTAGATAATGTAAATATTTTTGTGAATATTTTGTGTATTCCTTGTTTTGTATGTATTGTTTTGCGCTTTTGGTTCTCAAGGGATCGTGCGTCTAGATGTCTTTCAGCACTGTGACACTCATGCTTAAGTTAATTTTGTCTGCTTGCTTTCGATGTCGTTCTCGTGAGCTGACTTGACTTTAATTTTTTTCATCTTTGTACCAGTACGCAGAGTTTATAATTTTTGCTTTGCTCAGTCATTTTTCTAAAGTTGTTGATACTTTCTTCATTGTGATGAACATGATTTTTGTTTTGTTGCAAAACATCTAAATTTTCTATCCCCCCCACACACACACACACAAGAAAAACTCTGCTCTGTAGTTGCTTTCTGGAATCTTCATCACTAAACTTTTAAAGAAAATTTAAAAGACATTGCTTTTGCCTCCCAGTCGTTGTTTTAGCTCGAGATTCTCAGTTTTATATTTAGATGTGTTGATGGGGATATAAATTTTAAGTTCAAAGATAGACAAACAAATAAGCTTTAAGATAATACCCATAACTCCACATGCCCTTGACTAGTGCCTGATTGCACAGCATCGTGACACATTTATCAACAGTAACAATTTTTTAATGTAGATATTTAGATTTGGACCTCCTCTATGTTTCTTCCCCTTCAAATCCTGACTCAAACCCACTGCAGCCAATGGCAGAGCCTAAATAGCTTTGAATGGACATATCGATCAAAACAGTTTTAATGAATGTATCATCAATGGTTGTTTAAACACTTCAGCTTTATCGTACAGTATTTGACAGTTTATTTTGAGTTTGGATAAAGGGAAGTACATGAATAGATTAAAGGTCGTTTAGTGCAGGGACAAGGCTATCCAGCAGACAATACCAGTAGTGGCAGAGAAAAGAAGACTATCACTGACACCCTCCAACCGTCTGCTTTGTTTTGATTTTCTCCTAATGTCCAGGGTCAAGTTAACAGTTTTGGATTAAGAAGAATGACCAATGGTTTGCTCATGTGACTGCTACGAACAAGTTTATGTGGATTCTTGATATATATAATATATACAGCATCACTTCATTTATCAGCATATCATTGAAACATGATTAATTTCAGCTGATTTTTCTATTTCTTTGTAGGTAATAATATACATGTTTTTTAAATTATTGGTTTTCTTTGCAGAGTTTTTAAATGCCACTTCCTTTTTCTGTGCTTGGCAGGGTCTTGTGTTTTGAGAAGACTTGTTTTTACTACATGTTGATTTTTATTTTATGGTACATGTAAAAATGATTTGGTTGTATCTGAGATTATTTCCAGAAGCCTAAATGAGGTATCATGATCAGAATCTTTATATCACCCGCACATATCAGCTTATTATTCATAGTTTTGTTATTGACTTCTAGTTAGATAGTGAGCACTCTTCTTTTTTAATTGCAATTTGTGATGATATATTTTTTTGTTTCACGCACTAGTCACCAAGCCACACGCTTTTTTGGTTTTCATAGAGGATGAGAGGGATTTTTTTTTTGCTTGCATATATATTAATAAAATTTACTGAATACTTTCTGGGAGTTTAATTTGGGCTTTAGTCCTTTCGCCCGCCCATCTTAATGTCCAGACCGCTGGTTTGAGAAAGTTAACACCGTATGCATTTTATTAACTGTTTCCTGTTCCTGATTCGTTCTTGATATGGAAATAGACAGATAAATTATTTTTAAGATTTCATAAAGATTTATCATTTGTATGTTACATTTACATGACTATAATAACTATAAAATAAAAGGCAATAATCCTAATTGTGTTTAGTGTTTCACTTCGTAATGGCATGGACAGACATACATGTTATTGTGTTAGTGGGTGGTTGGCAGGTACTTTGATGTGGTTTACTCCTTCTTTCCTATTCAAATATATGTGTTGTCCTTATCTCTCTGCCTTGTTTTCTTTTGTTTGTTACTCTCCTGTAACATCTTTAATTTTTGGCACTTATATGACCTGACTGTGTTGCAAGTGCCATAAAACTCCTATGAAAACCAAAATGTACACATATGTTCAGGCTGTCTGTGGAGAGGATGACTGATAATCCCCCCCCAAAACAAACAACCCCCCCCCCCCCCCCCCCACACCAACTGATGCCAGGATTTAATCCGCACAAGCCTGTGCTCTTAATGCATGACTTCTCTCCAACACAGACTACAGACACCATCATGTACATCTTTGTTCTTCTGAATAAGTCATATGGGTGGTTGGTTGGTGTGGTTTGCTTCTTCTTTCCTATCAAACATCTATCATCCTTATCTCCCCTTCTTTTTTATTTTGTTACTCTCTTGTAACACCTCTAATTTTCTGGCGCTCATATGACCTTATGCAGTTGCGAGCGCCGTAAAACCCTCTACTTAAACAAAAACAAAAAAAAGTCATTGTCTATAATAATATCAAATAAAAATAAAAATCATAATAATTGCATCTATATAGCGCACATACATCCTCTACAGCATGCTCTGCGTGCTTTACAACTATTGTTACCCCAGCAGACCCTAGAACATTCAGAAACATTCTCAGCTTCCCAAGAAGCAAACAGTGCAAGGTTCCGATTACAAGTGCTCAGATACGAACAAACTGACAAGATCTTTTGCTGTCTATGGCAGGGTACCCATTCCCATCTAGTCATCTGTGTGGAATGAGGAAAATTTGTGTAGACTGCCTTGCTTTCCCAAGTACTAAGCATCAGGCCTCTGATAGGGTTCAAACCCACAACTCTACAGTGGAGAATCAGAGACCCCAACAACTAGACCACTAACTCCACACTACAGTATCCCAAACTCAAAATTGTTTGGTTTGAACCAGATCTCTCTTCTGTAATTGTTAGATATACCCTGTGTGTTATAAAATACTGATACTCCAGAATTAGCCGTGTATGTGGGCGGGAAAAAGTGAACACCTTGTTTGCCTCCTCCTTTTGCTTGTATGTTTCTCTCTTGTAACACCTCTAATTTTCTGCACTTATAGGACCTATTTGTATTGCAAGTGCTGTAAAACTCTTACTTAAACTTAAAAACTTTAAAAATAGGGGCCAGGAATAAGGTCCTCAAAAACCCCAAACTTTTTTATGCCTACAAATATAATATAAATTATATACTGATTCAACTGAAGTGCCCAGTAAAATTAAATATATGTAAATAAATATATCCAGCTAAAACATCACGTACAACATTAATATTAGCTAGACAAGATGATGTTCAACTTTTGGAGGGGGAAGTTGGTTGGTGCTTCTTTCCTATCAATCTGTCGTCCTCATCTCTCCTCCTTCTTTTTGTGTTTGTTATTCTCTTGTGACACCTCGAATCTTCAGCACTTATATGACCTAATTGTGTTACAAGAGCAGTAAAACTCTTACTAAAACAAAAACAACTTGTGACTGTTCAGATTGTGTTTTAGAATAAATGTTCAAAGTAGAGCCTGTCTTTACATATACTGAACTCATATTGTGCATCATATAAAGGAATTGACACCAGAAGATGATGGGTGGTCGGAGGATGCTCTGGTGTGGTTTACCGCTTTTTTCGCTACCAAACATCTATCATGCATGTCTCTCTTTTCTCTGCATGTTACTCTCTAGTAAGAATGCTAATCTCTGGTGCTTTATTGACCTATTTGAGTGGCAAGTGCCATAAAACTCTTACTAAAACTAAAACTTAAAAGCCAGATGTCTCCTCTAATCACTGAAACATATGTTAGAAACACGTAGCTTTTTTAAAAAGCTAGATTTAAAAAATCATACAGGAGAGGAAATTTGTGTTAGAAAAATTTTCAGTGCTGACAAAAAACAAATCTGCTTCACGAAGTCATCATACCAACATTTCTTTTTTAAAAAGAATAATAAAAACCAATTTATTGCTTTCTATATTTATATCCCCCTCGAAGTTGGATGCAAAACAAAGTTCAGCCTCTTCCAATCAAACAAGAAATTCTCTCCACATAAAGCATTTGTTCATACATAGAGTAACTTTGAGCTAATATGTGTGTGTGCCTAAAGAAAGGTACTTAAACTTGAAGTAGGATTTTGACTATTTTGAGTTAAGGGTTACACCTTATAGGAAATTCAATGCTGAACACAGTGGTTTTTGAATTTTTGCAATATTTCAAGTAGTTTTTGAGATATTGAACATTTTGTGAGATAGGGTATAAAGATCTAACTTTGAGAAAATCAGCTTTTAAGAGTTGGAAAAATACAAACTTGATAAAAATGATGAATCACTTGTTTAATGTACTTATTCATGGAAAATTAATTTTCAATTTGGCATTCAGTTGACATCAATATGAGGATTAGAATTCAATGGTAAAACCCAGGGGGGAGAGAAAACATGCTTCCAGAATGGATTTTAACACCTTCTAAAAGCAGTTTTCATTATCTCTTTAAAAATACCCTAGTCTCAAAATTATTCAAAATAAAATATTTAGAAGTCAAATCAATGAAAACCCTTTTAACCCATAGTTAAACATGATGGAACTATCACTTTTTTATGGAAACATATTTTGGTCAAAAAAGTGATTTTTTGTCATTATCAGTAATATCAGCCTGTTGCGACGTTTGGTACCTTTCTTTAGGCACACACACATAATAATTATTATAACACTTTCAGACAAATCAACAGCTTAGTGTAAGACTCCACCACACACCATTTTGAAAAGTGACGTATGACCGAGTCTGACACTGAGCAGGGGAAACACATTGACCACTTGTGAGTCAGACAGACATTAAATATGAGAACAAAAAAGGCAAGAAAAATGACAGCCAACAAGAAAAAAAAAACCCTGCACAACTCTTGTCGTTTGAGGAATCTCACCTCCAAACATGGACCAACAAAGGTTAAGTATTTGACAAAAAAATAGCCTCATCTAATTAAGCATATTGTTGCCGTTGTGATAAGATCGGATAATTGACATCGGGTTCATTTTACAGGAGAAGGAAAGGGTGGCTTAAAGTTATCCGATTTTCATACTGTTAGAAAAGTTCACTTTTGGTTGTTTATTGGAATACAAATCTTTAACCAGCAAATGAAACATGCTTTGAAGAGTACATTTCGTGAAGAAGAGCAAAATGGACAATTTTTTAGTTATCCAATCTGATCACGAGGGCAATGATATTAATATATTATGGTAAAATCTGAATAAACCACAAGCTTTACAACCCTTTGGTAAAGCATGTTTTTTTCAGAATCACTTGCAGTACATCTATATCCATCACACATGCACACGCACACATTTATAAAGCCAGGCTCACTTTGAGTTAAGAACAATCATGAACTGAAGTTGAAGTTTGTTGTTTTATGACTTGAACAAAAAACAAGGAAATAAACAGAAGAAAAAGAAACTGCTATGAGCTAGTAGTCAACAAGTATTGTACATGTGCATTTGCTTAAAAATACAAAAAATACAACCTTACGCAGACACACACAGTTATACCTTGAAAATGTACAAATACATAGCACAATGAAATTTGAACGTTGAAAAAAAATTTGTGAGGCGTGCTGACAAGACGAGTTACTTCTCGTAATCCACAGATGGAGATAATGGCCAAAAATCGACATTAAGGTCGAATTTTTATAATTTCTATTGATGTCATGTTCGTTTTACTTAAACTATAACATGCCTTTTATTATTTCATACTTATAAATGGTAAAAATTCACCAATAAGCATGATGTATCTATTTCCATCAGGCTTGAATCCGAGAAGTAACTCATTTTGCCAGCACGCTTCACATTTGTCCCACTCATTTCGCTATGTGCTTGCTAGATTGTAACCAATTAAAAATTATGCGGTAATAATAATTTACATAAAAAGCATAAAAATATCATCATCATCATTATCCCACTTGTTGTAGTTTAAATACTTGTAAAGGAAAAGCAAAATACATTTTTTTTCAAATTTTTGGAACAGGATTCACAAAAAATAAATCCAGGCAACAAAACATGAACAGATAGAAATCAATTCTCAGGAATAAGAAACAACAGAAAAACAGGTCCATGTACAAATAAACGTGAGCCCTTTCAGATCTTAAACTTAACTCACTGTGCTCACCAAAGGTCTCCACCCTCTGTGGGGCCACATGAGGGTTTCTGTGGCAGCATTTGTGAAAAACGCTTTTGACTTATCAAACTCTTTATCTCCAGCAAGCTGCTCCCAGCGGCTCGTGGTCACAATTAGGGCTGGGCAATGAGTCGCTTTAATTAGCAAAAATCCTGATAATATGTCAGTGCACCTCTTCGGCAAATAATATGACATGAACCGCTTCGGCAAATGGGTTAGAACCACTTTAACAAACTGGTTAGCAATACTTCAACACATGGGTGCACCCACTTCGGCAAACGGGTCGGGCAAGAGAGTTAAAGAGTCTGAATTCGGATAATATTTCATTGAAAATTATCCGGTTATCCTTATAGATTATCCGGATTTTGCCCACCTCTGGTCAGAATCGCTTTACCGGTAACCCACTGACAGCAGCTCGGGCACATTCCTTTACGATGACTTCAACATCAAATTACTTTTTGAAAATTGCCAAAGACAGGTCTTTTTAATCGGGATTTCATTTATCAAATGAAGAACTATCAAAATAGGTTCACCTATTTTCATTTAATGACCAATTTAGTGATGTTTTTGTCATTTTTAGATTTAGTACAAAAAACTCCGGCCCTGACATGGTGGGTTTACCCTCCTTCGGAGATAAAGAGTTAAAGAATGGGGTAAGGGTGGGAGGTGGGGGTGGGGGAGGTATCGAAATTAACTTTCACCAAAAAAAGGCCGCTCCACTTTCCTTTCTCTTCCCACAAGTCTGAACACAAATGAATAAAAGTGTCACCTCCAGTGTAACAAAGCAGGTTGAAAACAAAAAGAAAACGATTGTCTTTTTCTCTTTCAGTGTGTAAAAAAAGTATATAAGATAAAGATAGAGATAGTGGAGTCTGCTAAGACCGAACACTGTTAATCCGAAAACAGAGGTCAACAGAAAGAAGATAAAATCCTCAATTTAATTTCCCTTCCACTAGAGCAACTTCTTTGAATTAAAAAAGCCCTGGCTAAACCAAGGAAAATTCAGAAGTTCGACAGATTTCGGTTTAAGTAAGCAAACGCCATTGTACTTTAAAGATCATCTACTGGAAAAAAAAAAGACAACTGTGTTTTCACCAGCTTCAACCACAAAAAATATGTATACACAGTATCATATCAGTTCAACACATCACCTCTCTTTCTCTCCGCATCTCTCTCTTTATGTATCACCTTTTTTTACTCCCTCTCTCACTCATTCACTCCTTCTTCTCCCCCCCACTACATGTACAAACACAAAATATGAGAATTTTAAGGACAAATGTAGGGTACATTTATTGTATATATCTTGAAATATGAAAGTAAACAGCTCCTTAGGCTATAAATTATATTGTTCATATTGCAAGAGGTACTAACTAAGAGTACCTGACAGAAAACCCTGCTTTGTCCCATTCACACTGTATAATACATGATTTTAATTTTACAGTAGATATTTACAGTTTTCACTAAATATTTTTTTATACTGCAAGAGAAATTTATGGTACACAAAAATATGGCAAAGACAGAGCTTCCTATGATAAAATATGAGAAGGGAGCAAGAAAGGCGAAATAAAGAATTAATGTATGTGTGGTTCTCAGAATTGAAAGAAATGATGCACAAAAGACATTAACGGGAGGAACTCCCCCGTAAGCGCCATTTTCTATATTTGTGGCCAGAGATCAAAACTAAGTACACATATATAAGTTAGACATAGTAAAATCTCTTGATACGCAATTATTGGCATAGCTGCAGCAGTTGCTATGGAAACGGCCAGCATTTTGAAAATAAACAATGAATTTCAAATCCCACAAGGCTTTCTTATTTACCGATCAAATTTGACTAAATTTGGTGAGAGTATACCTGAACCAGACCCTATCAGAGTAACAGCAAGTTTTTTTCAATAAGCGAAAAAGAAAAAAAAAAGAAGAGAATTTTCCCAAAGTATAAAAAACTTTTTCTAAATTTAGGTTGCGTAATCACTTGCCAACGGAAAAGTGTAATTTTTTTCGCAAATATCTCTCTGTTACATTGATGGCAGCCTTGCCATCTATGTTTCCTGAAAGTTTCACGTCAAAAGGATGAAAACTATGGAAGGAGTAGGGGAAAAACTGCAAAAAAAATACATACTGCGAAAAACGACTATAATTGAGAAAATTCACTATATCAATCCATCCTTATGTTTTCAAAGGCAATTTACCAGGAGAATAAAGACTTTCTCAATTGTATCCATGCTAATTTTAGACAAAAAAACTGGTTGATCTTCAGAAATCAGCCAACATAAAATTTGCATAGCCTGAGCCAAAATCCTTAAATTCTCATACTATAAACAATAATAATTTTTTAATTTGATACGCATTCAAATACAGGAGTCCACTGAAAGCTGAACAAGGTCGATCTCAAAACAGGGAAAAATCCGAGTCCCCCAGATTTTGGTTTAAGCCAACTCTGCCCACTTTTCTTGCAACAGATTCTCTTTATTTCAAATATTGGAAACAATTTCAGTCTGTGAAGGAATGTTGTGTGCACAAAGAAAAACGGACTCGAGTTGTTTCTTGGAAAATTAAATATTTAAATAAAATAAAATATATGTAAAAAAATTAATGAGCAACTCTGTTCGACCCTGCTTCACAGGGGGGGGGGGGGGGGGGGGCGGTCAAAAACTTTGGAGGAGTTGCTTATTTTTGTTTTCTTTGTTTGGGTGAAGAGAATCACATTGACATGATAACTATGATTTTTTAAAGGGAAAAAGAGAGACAGACAGATAAAAAGCAGAGAGAGAAATGAAGTCGGAAAATCCAGAGGTACCTCCTCCAACCATCCACACTACTAAAATTCCTCGGACAGCTTTGGTATTTACAACTACAGTCAAACTTGCTACAACGACCACTTGTATAAGACAGCCACCTGTACAAATGGCCACCTCTCATTTCCTCCCTTGCGTATTTTTACATTGCAATGACACTGGAGAAGTCCACCACCTGTCCAATATGGCCACTTTTCTCCTCGACAATGGGTGGCTGTCTTAGATAGACTCGACTGTACATACATACATGTATATTCCCTACAGAACATCACAACTTTCAGTTAACACTATCACAGGACAGAAAGAAAAACACTACAGATGAAACCAACTTGGCAGACTCTCTAAACAAGAAAAATGAAGGAGTCGATAAAAAATAATAGAAACACCTCATACTCATTGAGAAAGGGGAAAAATTCACAACACTTTTGAGCTTATTTTGAAAGACATTGGTCAGTCAATGAGACAGAGAGACAGGAAGAAGAAAGCTGGACATCCTGTAAGTATGGGGTTTTTTTTTTTTTGATGTCAGGCTCATTTGAACTAAATCAATATCATTAAGCAAAAGTTAAATTTTATATAAAAAGTCAATTTACAATGAACTCAAGAGTGGCATCTCACCGGAAGAGGTTCTTGTACAGCGAAAGTTCTTCATTATGTGTTTGAGTTTGAACTAGTTTTCGTGTGAATATGAAATGATTTTTCTTCGTTGTGTGCGAGGTTTATTATCAGGAATCATGTCATCAATGTTAATGCTCAGAGCTTATACTTATATATATGGGAGAGAGCACAGAATAAAAGCAATTTATTATTACTTTTATAACAACTTTCATCACTATGTTCTACACTACCTATTGTTTGTTTTTGTACACAGTTATCAAGAAATAAAAACTTTCGGTCATCCATGACTCCTCGATTTCAAGAAATGTCCTTGAAAAACCAGTGAAACCAAAGAGTAATAGCTGCTTTTCTTTTCAATGAGGAAATGATGACAGATGAAACGGTCTTATTTCCTAAGAAAACAACTATCAGAAACAACACTGTAATTATCAGCCTTTGAGATCTTCAGTGTAGAAAGTGTCAAAACATTTCACAAAACTCTTTCAAGTAGAATGCCATGCACACATCGTCCACTTATCCCATCCGAGTGAGACTCAGAGCTGACAAAAAGGTAACCATAAGTGTAACAGCTTGACAAAATGAGTCACATGTCACATTTCCACAATAAAATACTATGGGTATCAAATTGAAGATCTACTCAAGCCCTACAAACTACAAAAGGGCGAAAACAAGATTAATCTATCCAGCTGCTTTGGTTCTTAACTTATAGTATCTTGGAGCTGGTCGAAACAGTGGAGTGCGACAAACAACTCATTTTGTCATGTTGCTACACAAATACAACAACAGGAATGAGTTAATGCCAGCTGGCAAGCACTGGCCGTCAAGCTGGTCCCAGCAAGAGGAACATGGTTTCGAGAAACGAAGGGCTCCTCTGTCGCAAACCTACAAACAGCAACATATCAGAAAAGAAAAAAAATGCCACTTGCTTTACTCACATTCTGCAACAGAGTCACTATGTTGACAAAACTTATTTTCCTAGAAAGAAACTTTGTCTTCCACGACTTCTTTAGTACTAGAAGTCATTGTTTTGTTATTCTATATCCCCATTTGTGGGAATTATTGCTGCTGTCACAAGAAAGATGAGCAGCTCTCACATATTTTAACTCACTCACCTTGTAAAGCAAGGTCATTTGGAGGGAGACATTTCTCTTGTCACGGTGACGTTATGTGGGTCTAATAGAGTGGTTCACTCATACAAAACTGACTATCTTGAACTTTACCTTTGCATGTGAGTCTAATACAGTGGAAACCATATATAACAGGCCCGGTAATAACAGGGATCCGGTAATAACAGGGATATTTTAAATCCCCGTTTTTTCCCACTCTTTGTCTCTATTAAAAGTTATCGGCAATAACAGGGCATCATCAGAGCTCAACCGGTTATAGCAGGGACAAAGGTTCGTTAACAATGTGTAAAAAGTAAGAGAGAGAGAGAGAGAGAGAGAGAGAGAGAGAGGAGAGAGAGAGAGAGAGAGAGAGAGAGAGGGAGAGAGGGAGAGAGAGAGAGAGAGAGAGAGAGAGAGAGAGAGAGAGAGAGAGAGAGAGAGAGAGAGAGAAATTGCAAGCACACGCAGCGTGTGAAGCGAGAGAGGGCTGCGGTGTGCTGCAGACCTCGATCTAGCCCGAAACCTAGCAACACGCACGCGTAATGTGTCACCAACGATGTCAAGGGCACGAGAAAATGCCTTTCAATTGACAAAAAATACGAAATAATCCAGGCTGTTGACAAAAAGCAAGCTCCACTGGCAGAGATTTGTCATCAGTTCGACATTCCACTAGGGTCGATTCACATCATTATCAAGGATAGAGAGAAGATAGTGGTAGCATACTCCGATGGAAAGTTTGCTCAGGATCGAAAGAAGATGAGACTATCCGATGCAGATGCTGACGACCAAGCTCTTCTGGTATGGTTTAAGGAGGCAAGGAGAAAGTTGGTTCTAAAACCCCTGTTCGTGGGTACTTGTGGCTAGGGAAACTACCCATGAATAAGTACAGCTGGATTAGTCCACAAATGCTTACTTTCCTTGCATTTCTGATTTAACAGGGATCGGATATAACAGGACATTTTCTCTACTCCCACCATCCCTGCTATATCAGGTTTCCACTGTAGAGTGTTATGCTCAAGCAAATCAGACTAACTAAAACTTTCACCTTTGTATGTGTGTCTAAAAGAGCATTTCACTTACACAAAACTGAGACAAACTTGAACTTTCCCTTTTGCATTCTTCTGTAACACATGTGCAAGAGGTTTGATTATGGCATTATCTTTAAGACACTGATGGTATACTCCCTCAATTTTCTCAGTTCAAGAACTTTTGATTCAGCTCATTTTGTCACCGAGCCCTTCAGATAAAAAGAGAAAGAACACCTTGGCTTCCAGCCAAAAACCAACATCAATGTTTATCCTTTAACTTTTCCACCGTGTCCGAATCATCATCATACTGCTTGTTTGCTTCTTCCATTTTGGCTATATCTCGGGCGCGATGAAGAGAGCCAGACTTTAGCTCCACCTCTGGCTTGCCATTACTTTTCACAGTGAGCTTGGGGTCACTTCTCACAGTGATGCGCCTGTCATGAACTTTACCCGTCTTTGTCCGAGAACTGTCCGTGAAACGACCAGACACTTTCTCTTGACCTCCATGCACTTGCTTCTGCATTCTTGTGTCCACACTTTTCAAGCCAGATTTTATCAAATTTTTGCTAGGTTGAGAATTTATGCTAACCTTTGGATATTCCTGAAAAACAGAAAATGTTGTCACTTACATTTCTGTGAGTATAGAAATCCATGTTGTGGAATCAGCAAATACTATTGTAGCCGCATATGTGTATATGTTTAATGGCATAGACTGAATAATATGGTAATGTTAATGAAAACAATAACAACAACAACAATTACAATAATAATAATAACAATAATAAGGCTAAAAGCTAAAGTCTTGGGTTTACAGTCAAGTAACCCCCCACCCCCATCCCATGGCCCCTTGCCTTTAAAAACAAAGTACATAATGATGATACTGTCCAAGGCATCCATCTGTCTAAGACTACCTCTTTTCTCCTCAACAATGGGTGATCTTCGGGGACAATTTTAACTGCACCTACCAAGGGTGTCTTTAACCTCTTCCCTGCCGCGCCCGTAGAATTTATGGGCCTGAACCGTGTATCGCTGTGCCTATGGCCTGTAGGATTTACGGAACTGTGACAGAGATTGTTCTGATACCAATTATAGGGGAAGTTACAGCTAAAATCTTGTAATTATTTTTGAGGTACCTTCCCTTTATGTTTACCTCCATTTTCTCCCCATTTGAAAGCGTCAGATTCGATCTACGATATACACGTCTATCACACAAAAACGATTTACTGGCAGTTAACACAAATGGGCTTACGTGTATATATAAATATATATATGGATTGTACGAGTGCTGTATAAGGTAGGAAAAGCCTCTTGTCACTTCCTATTTACCTGCAGACACTCACACAACATGTATTCCCCTTTTTTGGGGGGGGTCTCTGTTTATCATTACTCGAATGTGTCTTGTTAATGTTGTTCGGTGGTGGTGTTTTTGGCATCATGTTACCAACTCCAACTTTTCTAAATCTATCTCTCAATGAAATCCCTCCAAAATTAAATTCATAGAAATGTGGTTCAAAGTAGAAAGTACATGCACAAATTTATGAGAAAATATTCATAAATTAAAAAGTTACAGGAGGTAGAGTAGGGTCACCCCTAAGCGGCCTTGCTTCACGGGATTTCCCCCAGCACAGGGGCTATTTACCTGCTGCATTGAAGGGGTTAAACCACTTACAAGTGCTTCTCTTTCCTGAAACAAAAGAAATATGTTCATAGCTGCCAACTTTTCAAAACTAAAAAACAGACTCTACAAAGGTGGCTGGTCAAAGTGATGAGCATTGTACAAACAATCCCCCTCCAAATCCTTCACACACACTTTTCTGCATGCAATAAATTCAAACTACTCCAAGCAAACCTGCAACTACTGTCAAAAATGTTTGGAACAGGTCTCTCCTACTGACTTATGGTCTTCCTTGTAACGATTATTTGCAAATCCTGTTTCAAAAGTTCAGAAATTTTTCTTCATCATCGGCAAGTCCAGGAGGAGCAATACTAGAAAAGAGAATACATATTTCTAGACACAAAAATGTACTTATGTACTTAGACCCTTAAAAACATACTAAAATAATAATAATAATAGATAGCATTTGTGTAGCGCAAATCGCCGCTCAAGAACAAGCTCTATGCGTTCACAATCTATACCATTACCCCAGCAGACCTGAGAGCACCCTGAAACAAGCTCAACTTCCTGGGAAGCATACAGTGCACGCAGCCATTTATAGGCGTTAAAACACTAACATGCTGACAAGATCTTTCACTGTCTATGGCCGGGTACCCATTTCCATCTGGGTGAAGTGAGGTAAATTCGTGTAAAGTGCCTTTCCCAAGGACATAACGCCGGGCCCGCGGCTCGAACCCCCGATCAAACAACCTCATGATTACGAGTCCGTTAGCCTAACTACTAGGCCACCGACGCCACTAAAAAAACTATGAAAGTCTGACAGAACTGGTTGGGTACAACACTCACAGACCCACCTGGCCAGAGGTCATTCTGCTGTTCTCCACTTCCACCACATCTCTGAGCCGCATCAGGAAAGCGTTCGACACCTTCCCACAGTTTGATGGCTTCGCTGCCTTCAACTCTTCTTCAAGGTGTTTAAGGAAATGGATCTCAAAGTTGTCACCCAGACGATGCTGAAATTGAGAGAAGATAGAGAGATAATTTCACAGATTTTAAAGGCATTTAGTCCATACTTCCCCTCATTATAACATATCACTCGGCAAATGCATAAATTGAAGCAGTACATCAGATAAACAAATAGAATGAGTAAGACAATACTGTTGGGGAAAAACAAAGACACAGATGCACATATTATATACATACACACACATAAACACACACACACCCCCACATCCCCTCCCACACACACACATATACATACAGTATAACTCGGATAGGTCGAACACAGATTACTCGAAATCACGCCTCCGTCGAACTGTGCCTACGGTCCCGTTTTTTCTTTTCCTTCTTTATCATTGTTAGATAAGAAAATTACGCGAAGCTCGAACACAAACACAGAATAGTCGATGTAACTACACCGCCATAGAGGTCTAAAGTCAATGTCCTTTGAGGTGCACTTGAGACAAAATAATAATAATAAACACTGAAAAAGGCAAGGTTGGTAAAATACCACTTCCCCCACTTCCACAGAAGCAGCTAACAGTGCTATTTTTAGCGTGCTGCTCGACACGTGTGCCCTCTGCGTATACCTAGGTCCTAGGCCTAGCTAGTTTGGAGTGGGCCAGAAGAAGAGCTGTGCATCACATGATCGGCCGCCCCATCCCTCTTTGCAAAAGACTGTGTGCTTGGTCGGAGAGGTGGGGTAGGGCTGCATTGTTTTGTCATCGCGTTGTTGATTACTGATGCGATATATGCTTATCTTGTCAAATAGTTCATGTTATGAAAAATTTGAAAAGGCACCGTTCGATTGGTGCAGACTACAGACTGCTCACACTGACCCGCGCAATTAAACTGTCTAAGTACAGGTAGGCTCACTACCGATTGAACTCGAAAGCGTTTCTTATCGTTTTTCTCATTCTCAATCTGTCAATTTCAGATTCTCTCAAATTTCAAATTAAAGTCAGTAGGCATAGATCTAACATATCTGATCAAGGACAATGGCCGAAAAAGGAAAAATCTCAGTTCCGACCAAATCTTTGTTGCTTCCCTTGATTCTCTGACACAGCCGATACCATAACACTGTTCACGTATCCCTAGAACTACGGAATTCTTGAACTACCGAGGCCAGTCGTGACGAATTCGTGCAATCCGTGTTATACTGTATGTACATACAAGAATACTGACATCCATTTTTTATGTTCATTTTTGCTATACTATGAAGATGCAATGAAACAGAAAAACGATGCCCAAATGAAAAAAACAACTTTAGTGGAAGGTTGGTTGGTAAATAGGTATGCATGAGGTAAGAGGGTGGAAAGTGGGCGGTGGGTAGGTAGTAGGTAGGTCGTTACATAGGTATTTCATTACAAATCAAATTTCCCAAAAGTGGGGAAAAAAGGGGGCAATTTTAGTCCATTCTATATTGATATTCTTGACCCAGAAAGAATTTTGCACTGATATTCAAACAAGAATAGAAAGAATGGCAATAGCAAAACCCTCACATTATGGAAGACGTTGTAGACTGCAGCAAACGCTGGCTGTTTCTCTACAAGAAAACCTCTTTTGGACCCGTGAAGAACAGCCACGCCACGCTTCTCCGCCGAGGGACATACGCTCATATACTTGCAGTGGTCACTCCGATAGTTCCACTCACAGCCCATCACGTACAGCTGGTCTGTGCACACGAACGGACATAGAAAGAAATGCAAATGTACGTTTTTCAGTTCAAGTCAGTCGAAAAAAGTTTTGTTAGTTGAAAAGGATGCTTCGGTCTTAGAAAATAATAATTCAGAGACATTTCAGGGCAAAGGGGTCAAAATCTTGTTTTCTGACAGGATGTGCAGGGGCCCCATTGGCTCAGGGGAACGTGTCTCATAGGGTTAAGAGTTCTCTGTAATCAACTGCAGCACAGAAAAGAGAGAACACAGGATAGTAAGACTTCTGAATTCTTAGTTTAGTATAGTTTTAGAAAGAGTTCTATTGCACTTGCAACACAAATAGGTCAATAAGTGCCAAAGATTAGAGGGTGTTACTTGAGAGTAACATACAAAAAAAGGAGGAGAGATAAAGACGATACATGTTAGATAGACAAGAAGGAGCAAAATACACTAGACCGCTCGTCAACCACACATTTCTAAATTCTACACAACCTCCTTTCAGCATAATAATAAAGAGCCACCTGAAAAGGCGGCGGCAGTAGGCAGCAAATAGAAGAAGCACATACCTGGATGTCTGGCAAAATAGATGTTGATGAGGTCCTGGTCCCCCCAGGGAATCGATAGCCGGTACTTGTTGTACAGCTCAGGCATGTCCAGGTGCCAGCGCGTGCTCCGCAGACGTGTCAGGTTCATCAACATCACACCAGAGTTCACACCTGACGTCCATAACAGAAGGTAGTCTTTGTTAGAAACTGTAAGTGTTTTACACTCACTCTGAAACAATTTAGATCATTCTGGAGGCCGGCTTACAACCCTGCCTGTCAAGGCCAAACAACCCGAGCTGAGAGGGATGCAACATCCCAGCAGAAAGACCGAGATACTCAATTAAAATTTCTCCCCAGTTTGGAATCAAACTTGGGTCTCTTGTGTGACATCGAAGCTTCTGACTACTACATCACAAAAACAGGTGAGTTCACACCTGACGGCAATAAGAGAAAGTATTCCTTGTTAGAAACTGTAACTGTTATACACCCCTATTGACACAATTTGGATTTCATTTAGAAGACAGGCTACTTTGACTCCGCCTAACAAGGGCTGAGTGGACTACAACATCACCCCTGACATATGGAGATACTCGATTAAAAAATGGAGATACTAGATTTAAAAAAAAACTTCCCCAATTGAGAACAGAACTCATCTCTCTTGATAAAAAAGCCAAGAGTCCAACCACTACACTACAGACACTGGAACTGATTCGTTGCGATTTAAATCATTCAAAAAGATAAGAAATATACAGAGGATTTTGTGACAAAATGCATTATATACATTAGAGTGATGGACATAGTAAAAAACAAATGATTAGTTGATCCACAAAATGAGTTCGACACATCCATAATTCGGGTAAACCGATGCAGTGAGAAATGAAAGAGATGTCAGTCATGGATGGAATGGAAAATTATAAGAGCAAAACATGATTTTTTAAGTTTTCTGTATTCGTGTTGTCTGTGCCCAACTGTATTTTAAAGTAGTGAAGATAAAAGATCCTGAATACAAAATTGTCATAAAATGCAAGCAATAAATTAATTTTTTAAAATGTTAAACCTCAGATGGTGACAACAAATCCTTACCGAGGTCTCCGTAGTATGGGTGCGTGGCGAAGCGGTTGTACCAGCCGGTCTGAAAGTCCTCACTCTCTGGCACCAGAGCCACCAGCTGCGTCGCATTGAACAAACTGAAGCGAGACCACAGGTCAGCCACCGACTGCAGGAACAGCACGTCCGTGTCCACATAGATCAGGCTGTCCACTGAAGTCAGCAATGACTGGAGACGGTTTAATTTTTAGTTTTCATAAGAGTTTTACGGCGTTTGAAACACAATAAGGTCATCGAAGTACCGATGATTAGAGTTTAACAAGAGAGTACCAAACACATGAAAGAAGGAGAAGAAGAACGGAGACAGACGTTTGACAGGAAAAAAAACTTTGGTGGAAGGATGGTCGGTAGGTAAGTAGGTAGGTCATTAGGTATGTAAGTTATTACAAATCAAAATTCCCAAAAGGAGGAAAAAAGAGGGCAACTTTTGACCATTCTATATCTATATTCTCGACACAGAATGAATTTTGTTACACTAAGCTCCGAACAAGAAAAAAATAAAACAGCAAAAAAACCCACCAGACCACCCGCAACCATCCATGACAGATGGCAATAAATGGGTAGTCAGTGAACTCAGTTATGACGGGAGACAGACAGTGGGTAGTCAATGTAATATTATCATTATTATGTATTGTAAGTACCCACAGGTAAGAAAAGCCGTTGAGAGGCACAGGGCTTGAACAACTTCCTCCATGCATCTTTGGTGGTATCTTCTGGAAATGTGACGCTGTAGATGTTGAAAGACAGGGACTGCGTGTAAGCCCGCGGCCAAAACTCCAGCTAGAAGCGAGAAGAAGGGGTGGGGAGGGGATTAGAAAAAAAGAAAAATTCACTCTCGTACTCTTGCCCTCTGCAAAGTGTGGAAGGGTACAGCATATCCGATGCCTGTAATCTATGTATGAAAACAAAAAGCAGATAAAAGGGACAGCATCTTACATACACATAACCTTCTACTGGTCACAAAATGAAGTTTTTAACTCCTTACATCTTTATTTTCTTTGCTTTTGTTAATAACATCTTCTATCATGTTGCTGTTATAGTTATTCTTAACAACAGTGTTCCTATGATAAGCCCTTAAAAGATATAAATCCTATTGTTAACTTAGCTTGGTTCCCTAAGAAGGCAAAGGTGACCATAACAAACCTCCCTTCAAAACTCTTACGGATATATTATTTTCTATTTTCATTCAAATATTTGAGCAGACATAGATATTAACCCATTCAGAGCTAAAGAACGGAATTCTCTCAAGACATAGATCCCACCCACGTTCTTTCCGTTAATATTGTAAAACCCAAACCATTCATCTACAAAGAAAAATAACTTTAACGTAATCTGCAACTAGAGACTTGACCTAAGAGTGAAATAGGAACGACTGCCGAGTTCTTTTTAATCTTTTTCAGCCTGCGATCTTAGATTGATTCGGTGAAATTCCAAAGCTGAGCACTACAGTGGTGAACTTCCTCCAAATTCCAAAGAGGAAAATAATCATAAAACAAAAATATTTTGGCTAAATTACGTAAATAAATAAAAGTATTAAAGTTATTAGACAAACAAATAATAGTTTTGTTTTCTTGAAAACACTCAAGTAATGTAAAAAGAATGGGATGGGATTTACCACAGAAGAGCTCAGCAATAAACATAGATTTTAATTAAGTCTTGAAACTAATCATAGTCACAACAGACCCATTGGACATCTCTTACATGATCTTTAAAATAGCTTTGAAGACTCGGTTCAGTAATGATGTGGAACACAAGATTCACGGTATGAGGCGTTGTCAGAACAGCTGACTTCAGCATTGTCATCACTTCCTCTGAGCGATTCCCACAAGCCACGACGCATAAGTGAATGGCAAAACCCAGTGGCTGTTTGCTGTTGAAATGTGAAAAACTCTTAATGTAGCAAAATGACTCGGAACAGACACCAAAGAACGCTGGAAGCATGAGTCTGTCTGAGTGAAGATAAGCACATTGACCCAATAACGGTCATTTAGTGTTGGGAACAAGCAAAACAGACAAACAGAAACAACAGACATACCTGAACACTGAGCATAGCCAAAAAACTTCTCTAAGTGAATAATACTACTTACAAACACCTGTGCTCAAACTTACAAGTGTCATACTCACTTTACAGTAACTTGTAATTCTTCTTTCTTTCCTTTTGTTAATTTCAAACCAATCGGGAAGTGCCCTGCCTGTTCGAACAACAAACTTGTGAATATTACGCTCATGAGCTTTTTGAGCGCTGACCTCCTTATCTTCCATTAAAAATGTATCATCAGGATATACTGATGTTATTCATCATGACAGTCAGTATTATTAGAAGAAAGTTGCACAGCAAATTAATTATTTAAAGCATCAAACATGTAAGATCGAAGCTCAGTCAGAACTATAGGGTTGCAAGTAGACTCAGAATATCTTGTTGGCATCCATGATTACAATAACAACAAATGACCACAGTACCTGTGAAATACAGGGCTCAGTTTATGCATCTCTGCAACATTTTCCTCAGCATGGTCTTTTCTCATCACACTTGGCTCAACTTCATCCCCAAATTTCTTCTCAGATGAATATCGAACATTTCTATCTGAATTTCTATCGCCAATTGGAATGATATCTTGTATAGAGTGTTGGGAAGCTCCGCCACTGGAAGAGGTTGGGAAATCTGCTTCAACAGGTTTATCACGAACCACTTCAGAAAGCACCACTTTGACAGAGAAGTCGGAATCCACAGTGTTGGACGTTTCCTCAACAGGAAATTGGCTGTTACCAACTTTTTTCTGGGCGTAATACGGATGATCAGGCTTGTTCTCATGCTCCACATGAACTAAATAAAACAGTAAAATTCCAACTCCAACCACAAATGTCACTCCAATCTTGAAAAGCATTCTTCGATGCATCAGTCAGTTTTAGGTGAAAAAAGATATCTGAAAACAGAAAGAAAGGGCAGTTTCGCTTGTATAAAATTAATAATAAATAAAACATGACTGTACAGCACCATTCACACACACTTGTGACTCATGCACATCTATCTTTTACTCATCAGTCTAACTTGTTTGAAGCTTTAAACTACACTTCTATCAGGAAAAATAATGACCCTGAAAACCCACCACCTGAAGCCTAGAGTGAAAAATTGTCTGCTAAATTTGACTGACTTGAATTTGAGACTGAGCTTGATTGAAACCAAAAATAGTGTCTAAATCATCTTTCTCAGCAGGCTGTCCAATTGGACAGTAGGAGCAATACTATACAGCAGTGAGTAGTGACTGACTGTTCATGTAATTACAGTGGTCTCCAGCTAAGAGCATGCACCTTGGGCGACATGAAAAGCCTACTCTTTTGAGAATGTGCTATTATATATATATATATATATGGCAAATTTTGATAGTAATCTGGAATAAATTATTTGTCATTTGATCCCCTGCGGTGGGTTGCATCATTGAGCTGAACTCGCCGCAAGGTGTGGAGTTTTCCAATGCCAAGTGATCACAGACAATGACCACCATACCTGCTAGGGATGAAAGGCTTTGATGATTGAAGATGATGATCCTACTTCTGACACTAGCGCAGAAATGATCCTGCTATTTGATGGAGTTGTCCAGTTTGAACGGGGGGGGGGGGTAAATTTTTACTTTCACTCCCACAAACTGATGCACTGCTTTGGTGGTCAAACTACAGTAAAACTATTAATTAATTTGCGATGGAAATGAAGTTGATATTCGCGTTCAGCGTATCAATATGAAATATGGACAACTGGTAGCTAGATGTGAGACGGGAGGGAAAGTAAAAGAATACCGAACGGGCACTTATTTACGAGTGATAATTATTTTAATTTACTATAGGAACGTCGCATACGTGTCAGTCTTTTTTCCCCCGGCAACTGATCATTATTACAATAATAAGCTAGTCTTGACGTAGATGAATTGTGCGCTGGTCTGTGGAATCAAAAGTTGCCGTATGCTCGGCTCTACACAGCAACACAACTTTTTCTTGGTAAACAATCGAGATGACACAGGCTTGTGTATTTGAACGGAATTGGTCTTTTTTTTTTTCACAGCTCATAATATATATATGCAGGTGCCAGGTGGTCTGCTAATATTCAATTTTACCTTTTTCTACAACAAACAAAGTGGGAAACATGGGGGGGAGGGGGGGGGGCATATCAATGAGGCGGCGGGCATCGGATCAGCAGATAAGGTGTGGAAGAAACTAAAAAGTGGCGGAAAATTGGAAGCACTGAACGTTAGAATCTAGGGTATTTTTTTACTTTCCCTCCCGTCTCACACTCAGCTACCAATTGTCTATTTTGTACTAAATATTGATGCGCTGAACACGAATATCAACTTCATTTCCGTCGCAAATTAATAGTTTTTGAAATATTTGATTGTTTTTAACCGAGATAGACATGCTTTGGACCAATCGGGGGGTTCCAGGAGGGCCTGCCCCACTGGGGTAAAAGAAAATCTGGGTGGTTACAGGGGGGCATGCCCCCCTGTTTTTACCCATAGTTTGATATTTTACAGTTAGATTTGAAATTGTCTTGAAAATAATTGCTTTGCGACAGTTTTAGTGGCTTTATGTGTGATCTGCAGCAAACAGTACAGCAGTTTGACCCCTGAAACAGTGCATCTGTGTGCGGGAGTGAAAGTAAAAATTTACCGAATCTAGATCTAGATCTAATCTAGATCTAGATTCTAGATCTATAGAACGAAGACTTCCTTTTTTTCGGACCCGAGTCCGAATAACATTTTTTCATATTTGGACTCGAGTCCGAATATGAAATTTTTTATTCGGACTGAATATGAAAAAATGTTATTCGGACTCGAGAAAGACGGCCTAACTATATAGAACGCAGCGTTTCAAATAGCCCAAAGAACACAGCGTTGCAAATGGCCACCTCTATTCTCACCCAGAGTGAGAATAGTGCAGGCGAGTCTTGTGGCTATTCTCACCCGGTGCGCGTTCACCCTAAACCACAGAATTCTACACTGTGATAACTGAAAAATTGTAGAATTCTGTGCCGTGAACAAACGTTCCATTACAACTGTAGCCTACTAAAAGCGTACAATTTTGTCTGTGGGCAGTGGAGAGAGAGAGAGAAAGAGAGAGAGGAGTAGCGCGAGAATTTCCGGGCAAAACAAAATGGCGACCCGCGTAGTTCGGCTCGATTCGAAAAGTTAAATAGCCGTAGCATCTTTGTAGACAACCAAATTAATTTACTTTTGTGTTTTAACATCATTTTTTAACTTTGTTTTGGTCAATTTGATCGTCCACACCGATAGACAGTAATCAAAAAGAGACAGAGAGAGAGAGAAGAGGGGAGGAGTTGATCTTGCGAGAACTTCCGGCGGGTGAGAATAGCCACTTTCTTGCAAAAAGCGCCTGCCATAAAAACAGCAACAACAACCAACAAGGCTTTAAAAAGACCTAGAATCTTGATCTAGATTCTAGATCTAGATAATCTAGATCTAGATATAGATCTAGATTAGATCACTACCCCTTTTAAGATAGCAAACCAGAGGGTGAAAGAACCTCTGAAAATCAAAGTCAAAAATGAAAAGGGGAGCCCTGCACAGCACACACACACACAACATACCATCACAAAACATTTCATAACGCTCACTCACCAATCATTGGTTTGCACCAAAATCAGTAGTACCGTTAGATGTCACAACGACTGGAACGGAAAACAATGAAGTGACCACAACATTGGTTCCCTGGGACATGAGACAAAAGACAATTTCAAGGAATACCAAAGAATTCACAATGCAAAAGAGCGAATAGACATTTCAGGCCTAGTGTCACGAACGAAAACAAACGTTTCCGTTTTATGTCGTATTATTCCACTTTCGTCAAAAATTATAATCTAGATCTAGATCTAGATCTACTTGAAAGAAACATTTGGAAATATATAAATTACGATTTAAAAAAATTCACGAAGTTTTCCTATTTAGAAAAGCCAAATTATATAGATTTTTAGATCTAATTTCATTTTAAGCTGACAAAACATATTCAGATTATGACGTCATCTATTCTTGTGTTATCTTGTCTCGTCGAAACTGATATTGCACAGTACACAACATCCAACATCAACATCCACCCGGAAGTTCCTGGTGATTAGTAGGAGTAGGCCTTATTAGAACCTAGTCGTGAGACAATTTAGTTATATAGACTTTATCAACTGCTCGACTGCTTATACGAAACTCCCTCTGCTGCTGATACGTCCTCGGGTCTGTTTAGTTTTAGTTTAGTCAGTGTTGTTGCCAAAGTTCAGGGAAAAGGTGGTGGCAAAGTGAACTGAGAATAGATCCAGAATCTATAGCCTACGGCGGGTAAGTTAATAAAACTTAATAAGGCCACCTCTATTCTCACCCGTAGCCGTAGCGCAAGCGAGTCTTTTGGCTATTCTCACCCGCTGTCCGTTCACTGTTATAGCCTAGATCTAGGCTAACCAATTTTGCGTTCACCCTAAACCACAGAATTCTACACTGTGATAACAGAAAAATTGTAGAATTCTGTGCCGTGAACAAACGTTCCATTACTACTACTGTTAGCCTAGGCCTAGGCCTACTTAAAGCGTACAATTTTGTCTGTGGGAAGTGGAGAGAGAGAGAGATAGATAGAGCCTAGAGGAGTAGCGCGAGAACTTCTGGGCAAAACAAAATGGCGACCCGCGTAGTTTGGCTCGATTCGAAAAGTTAAATAGCCGTAGCATCTTTGTAGACGACCAAATTAATTTACTTTCACTGCGTAGTGGCTACGTTCACGGCGCCGTGAGCGTAGTCTTCAGGCTAGGTTCACGCCGCCGTGAATGTAGTTGGCAGGCTACGTTCACGGCGGCCTGAATGCAGTTTGCAGGCGCTGTTGAGGCTACGTTCATGGCACTCAAGCTTCGTTTAGACGGAGCGTCCACTGCCGGTTTAAGGCATGATGCGGGGGAAATTTTGAAATTCGTTAAGAAGAAGAAACTAAGCTTACAAATGTGGTAGCATCATTGAGTAGCATCAGTATAAAAAGAGTGGAGAATTAAGTCATGAAGTAAAATTTTGAAAATTCTTTTGTATTGCTATGGTAACGCCTGCCATAGGAATGTCATATATAGAAAATGCACACATTTCTAAAAAATCTATCATAAGGTTATACATGATGATTTTAAATGTTACAATAAGTGGTTTTGCATCCTACCGTGGCTGTTTTAGAGGATGGACTTGGCATTTTTGATGTAGGAGGAAAAACTTTTCCAGAATCGAGGTCCTAAATATGGGAATATTTTGACCACAAAAATCTCAGATCCAAACAATGGATTAAATTTATAATAAAAATCATTTATTCAAGATTTTTTTTTGACGTCACTACTTATTACACTGGAATAATGTTTCATCAATCAGTATACTGAAAATTATGACGATATCTTAACAACTTTTCGCATGATAGTTTTTTGTGTCCCCCCCCTCTGAAAGAGCCCAATTTGAGAGAAAAATCCTGAAAGTTTGAACGTGCAAAACTTACTGTAAACGTAGTCCGTTATACCGTGGCGTCCAAAAGAAACTTGAAAATGTAATCACCCAGTCATCGTGTTAAAGCCTTGCATTACCCACTCATGCAGCATACCAATTTAAAGCAAAATAAATTCTTCATCAGCTGACATATTAATATTTAATCTATTTTAAGAGACGCCCGAGATATTGTCACTCAAAATTGACCTTAAAAAAATAAGGCTTGGCAAAATTTTGCGAAATCAAAGAAACGTAAAATAAAATTGTCTTTGCGCATTTATTGAAGAGTATCAATATTGATCGAATGGCGATATATTGAATGCCCAATGAATGGAGAATTGTGTCTTTGCAATAAACAATATTTTATTACGATATTTTGTCTCGATAGTTTCAAACATATATAACGGAAAACAGAGCAATCTCAGATTCCTCACAAAACTTCGACTCAACACTAATTGTGTTCATTGTTATTTTGCTTAGGAACCATTGGCTTTGTGTTGTGCACGAAACCTTTGGGCATCAATTCAATTTAGTTTTGGACATATTTATCAGTCATTTCATTTCAAATGTCACAGAGAGTTGCAAACAAAGGGTCTGAATTGGGGGCAAAGTCGTTTTTCTTCAGCCGCTGTTTCATGGGACTTCACATAACTGCTCTGTTTTTCAATCTTCATTAGTTTTCTGTTCAGCTCTTCGTTGTTGGTGTTTTGGAAGCTCTGAAGGGCATTGAACATACAAGTCTCGTAGTTGCAAGAAGTTTAAAAAAAGATTACCGTGCTATCAACTTTCCTTATCTCTTTACTGTATAAAAATGCATACATGATATGAAATACGCTTGCAAATAGTTTGAATGAAAGAATGAATATATAGAACGCAGCGTTTCAAATAG
>NW_004797433.1:743670-750128 GCF_000002075.1 Aplysia californica | reverse complement strand
TCTGGCTTCTGGCTACCCAAACTGACTAAAACCGGCAGTGGACGCTCCGTCTAAACGAAGCTTGAGTGCCGTGAACGTAACCTCAACAGCGCCTGCAAACTGCATTCAGGGCGCCGTGAACGTAGCCTGCCAACTACATTCACGGCGCCGTGAACCTAGCCTGTTTTAACATCATTTTTTTTACTTTGTTTTGGTTAATTTGATCGTCCACACCGATAGACAGTATTCAGAAAGAGACAAGAGAGAGAGAAGAGGGGAGGAGTGGATCTTGCGAGAACTTCCGGGCAAAACAGAATGGCGCCCCCCATAGTTCGGCTGGATTCGAAAAGTGAAATAGCCGTAGCATCTTTGTAGGCGATCAAATTAGCTTACTTTTGTGCTATAATGTAATCTTTTCTTTGCCTTTATCCATTTGATCATCCACATCGATAGAAAGTATTCCGAAATTAGGAAAAACAGGTCTTGTTTCACACCGGATGAGAATAGCCTACGGTGGCAAGTCTCACCTGGGGTGAGAGGTCGATCGTATTTCTATTCTCACCCCGGGTGAGAATAGCCACTTTCGTAAGTTAAAGTGTAGTAGACTCTAGCACTTTTGACTTCTTTTGTTTGAACATAAAGTCTTAGTCTAAGATCTAATCTAGAAAAATAATTTGATTTTAGTTAGATTTTTCTAGATCTAGATCTAGCTAGGCCTACATCTAGACTAGTTCTAGATATCTAGATTCTGGATGTAGATCTAGATCAGAATCTCTATCTCTCTAGATCTAACATGAATCACCCCCTCTCAAAAGTTGATACGTCACTATGAGTGGTTACGCCCATTCGAATAACTTTAACTGACGCTATTATTTTTACGAATGGTCAGGGGTTAGAAAGGGAAAAAATATATAGATCTATTTCCGAATGTTTGGCATCAAATTTTTCTTTTTTCCTGTGCAATGGTTTTCAAAACTTTCAATATAAAATTAGTTTTTTCAGGTATAATGATTTTGTGTAAAATCAAGCTCACTTGAAATATTTTTTATTTGAAAAATGGAAAGTTTTTTTTCCTGGTTATCCTTTGGTTATCCTTCATGTTGAACTGGGTCAATTTGTTCGAATATCATTGGATGAACATCTAGAGCTACTAACTCGGCTTGTTTTTGAACAAGATGTAGGCCTTGTTTTGTACCAATGCAGGCAGTTCTAGAAGTAGGCCAAAACAAAGGGACCTTAACACAAGCAGACTGATGAACTCACACTCCAGCTACCAAAATAGGGGACCTGGAGAAGCTTAGCGCTAAGTGAGGCCGGGCCGGCTGTCATACAGATACGAGATCCATTGGAAAGTGAGGATGTTGAAATACGCTTATTGGGGTGCATTATATATTCGATGCCTGGGGGACTGATGTTGTAAAGGCAGTCAGGAGAATGGTTGTACTGTCCCCATCTTATTACGCGATTGTGTGGCCGCGGTGCGGTCGCGTTTTTTCGCATAATTCTTCAAAATTTGCATAATTTTGGATTCCCCGCTTTTTTTCACGTTTTTAAAATTAATTTTAATAACATTTTTCACAAAATAATTTAACGCCTCGGGATGTGACTGAAGGGAAGTAATCACAGTAATAAGTCTCATTTAAGTGACAAATTGGTTATTTCCCTTGTTAGGGATTTTTGTTCCTTGAGCATGTTCAGTTTTTCAATCCAACTCCAACAAAAGTTGTTCTCATGTCTTCTGATGTTTGATGTTTGCCAGGTGTCCCTGATATTAGTAATGTGCTAGCTTCAGAGGTCCAGATTTTTTTAATTAATTTTTTTTTTCTTTTGTTTTTTTAATAACATTTTTCTGTCCTCTATAGATCTACAGCTGAAAGTTACATTACAGAGATAATTTTTTTTGGTTGTTTTTTTCTTTTTCTTACTGATGTGTATCTTTCCAAATACACAAAAAACTACTGATACTGATATGTTCTATTTTCAATTTCTTTGTACTTAGATCTAAAACATGAATATTCTTGTTGAAAAAGTGCAATACATGTCGTGAACGGCGTTACGGTAACTTGCATAATTTTTGCATAATTTTGTATTTGTCTTGCATAATTTGGCCATCTAAATTTGCATAATTCTGCAGGGACTGCAACATTTCAACTAGTCCTTATAGCTTCAGCGCAATAATTTGCTTTTGATGTTTTAGGGAATTTCTTCTATACAGGTAGACAGTCAGACTAGAGATACTATCACTAGCCTAGCAATGTCTATAATGGTCTCTATACAGTAGTCTCCGCCTAAATGCACAGTGCTTGGGAAGGCCCCTAAGCTTGTGTTTATACGGAGTCTGCGTTTACATGAACCTGATCAAAGGGAGGAAGAGACTCAATCCTATTTCCTTGATATTTTAATGACCGCCCTTGGGGGTGATGGGTCGTTTTGGCCGATAATGAGACAACACGTGACTGTTTTGTAAAGGATTTCCCGACTGCAGTTATGAATTATGAATACAAAGACATTGAATGTGTTGGGTGGGGGGAGGGAGCTCAGAAAAATGGACTCACTGTACTGATATGCACTATAAAATGTCAGGAACAGATGAAAGGAAACTGTTCGTGATAGATCTGGTCATAGCGAAAAGCTCTCAGCCTCGCGGCCTTCCAATTCCAAGCGACCAATCCCGATTGCCTGTCAGGCTGTCATCTACTGCAACTCTTGTAAATGCATGGATGACATCAGACTTTTCTCTTTTGATTTGTTGAATAAGTACACTATAAGTTCTTCAAGCGCAGTTGACTACTTTACTAATCTTTAATAAGAGGCCTATCTAGTTTTTTACAGCATTTTTGCGTGTTGAGCATCATAGGTCTAACTACAGTCGAACCTGTGTAAGATGGAATTGCGAGGGAGCCAGAAAAAAATTCCGTCTTAGACAGGGGAATTTAGGGGGAGATGGAAGGGGGGGTTCAAAGGCCCAGCCGGTGGGATCAAGGATCGCTTGTCTGATCGGCAAGCAGTGGTCAAAACTTCACACCTCTCAATTGCTATCCTGTCTGATAATTACATGCCTCAGTCTTACTTATCCAATTACTGCCAGTGCTTGCTTTTCATAGGACCTCTCTTTGACATTTTTTAAAAACAGAAACGTTTGAACATCTCGTTTGCTTCCACCCTTAGCCCCACCCACCAATGCCACCCCTCACTGCCATCAATGTAAAAACGATTCGAGGAACTCTTTCTCGACTGGCCGAACGATCAGGGCGGCAGGCATTGGTCAATCTAATTTTACACCTCTGGCTTCTGGCTACCCAAGAAAGTTTCACACCCACACTACACTGACCATCTGCATCGCTCAGTGCTCACATGATGTGTCTCCTTGGGTAACTTCTACCCCCAAATTCTACCCCTACTCCCCATCCTCGCCCAGCGGCATGGCCATACCGCTAAGTTTAGAGCCGGCGGAACCAAACTTGCGGGATTTGTTTCAAATCAGGGCTGAGCGGGCAAAGCATTTTCCATCTTAGGCAGGTAAAACTCTCGGAAGGGAGCAGATTTTTCTTTCCGTTTCTGCGTTGGACAGGTTTCCGTTTTATACAGGTAATTAAAGAGGAATATATCAAGGGGGGGGGGGGGGGATTCCGTTAAGACAGGTTTCCGTTTTATACTGGTTTCCGTTAAGGCAGGTTCGATTGTATTATTAAACATTGCATATATGCTGTCACTCAAACACCAGTCAGAAACCTTCTCTCAAAGATGCATTTCAAGTGACCTATCAGAAGACATTTCAGGCCTCCCCCCAACCACCCAACATATCACCCGACCAGTCCTAGACCTAGGCCTATATATCTGGGGAAAGTTGGGCATGAAAACTGTCTATCGCTGTCAATGTTCTGTTTGAAGGTCAGTCTCGTCAAGGCTTGTATGCAAGCTAGTCTAGGCTGCAGCAAAAATTCCCCCTGGTCAAGCTTTGCGTGTCGGCGTGTTTAGCAGATTGAAGCGTGCGTTTAGAAGAAATGACTGTGCGTTTTTACGTCTAAATTATATAGTAAAAACCCCTTCATATGACAAAAACGTGCGTTTGAGTGGAGCATGCCTTTGTTTGGCGTGCGTTTAGGCGGAGACTACTGTAGTATAATAAGTATAGTAGTGGTGACACACTGAGAATAAATATTACAGGTTGAAGACGAGGGTAAAATTTAATTTTCACTGTCACACCTGTTCTTGGGTACACATATGGCCTCTAAAACTGTTGCTTATCCCCTGAATCAGGCTATAGATTGTCTGATTATGAGACTTGTTTGAAAATAAAATAATACCCCTGATAAGATTTGTTCCTAGTAGTCCTAGAATTAAATTTATGAACATTGAGTAAATGGGTGTAGTGTAGAAACTATATTAATGAAAATATCAAACACTCCTTTTGTAGGAATATTAAATGATGCAGCCTCACTATTATTGGTATTGAAATCCCAGAAGTAGGGGGGAGAATAATCCCACTTTATGGCATATTTGCCCCTCTGTATGATTTAAACCGCAACTCACGTTTCATGTTTTGAATTCCAGAGTCACCAGAAAGGAAAGAAAGAGTCACCATGACTTTGATGGAATTCTTTGGCTGCGCCTTCATTGCCTTTGGGCCCCCTTTTGCTTTATTCCTGTTCACAATTGCTCGGGACCCAATGAGAGTAATTGTTCTGATTGCAAGGTGAGGATGACTCTGAAGTATATATGAAACTGCTGTACAAATTACTACTTCCCACTTCCCCCTTACGTTTTTTCTATAATAATAATGTGTCACAACGCAGTGGAATCAGGCACTTGTCAGTTTTTTTGACATGTGGAGTTATTGGTATCACCTGAAAGCTGATTTATTTGCCTTGCTTTCAATGAAATTAATATCCATTTATATTGAATAGAACTCAAGATATTTGTGATTGAAGGAAATGAGATCGCCTGGTTTCTGTTGTGAAATCAGCGAGAAAATGGCTGCCAAAGTTTGGTAACTCCAATACCGGTAGCTAAAGAGTCTTTGAAAACTGAAAAATTACATATTTTATTCCTTTAATTGGTTTTTCAGTAAAATTCACATGGAACTGTGTTTTTATATAGACATAAAAGAGGTTTAGCCAAAAAATAAGAATTCAATAAAAATTTCCAAACTTGTAGCAAAATGCCCGTTTCTCAGATTTAGTTATTTTGACGAGCGCCTGAGCTCACCATATGCTGCCTCACACATATATCCACGGATAGCTCGAATTCGTGGGGGCTGACCTCGATAGTTCGGGGGATCCGTAGTTTGAGGGATACATGAACAGTGTTATGGCATCGGCTGTGTCAGAGAAACAAGGGAAGCAACAAAGATTGCTACTTTAGGGGCAAAACAATAGATTGGTTACCTCTCTTTGGTTGTCTGCAAGCGGATTGAGAATGAGAAACACAATGAGCAACGCTTTTGAGTTTGGTTGGTAATGATCCTACTGGTACCAAGACAGCTTAATTGCACTGGTCAGTGTGAGCGGTCTTTTGTCTTCACCAATTGAACGGTGCCTTTTCAAGTTTTTCAATAATCAGTTTGATAGGATAAGCATATCGCAACAGTAATCACCAACACGATGACTAGACAATGCAGCCTTACCCCGCCTCTATCACCAAGCGCGCAGTCCTTTGTGAGGAGGGGTGGGGTGGCCGATCGTGTGATTCTCAACCGTTCCTCTCGCCCGCTCCACACTAGCTCGGCCAAGGCCCAAAGCATGTACATTGAGCAGCACTTTAAAAGTAGAACAGCTAGCTGCTTCTATGGAGGGGGGAAGGTGGTATTTTACCGACTTGGCCTTTTTCTGTTTTTAAAGTAAACTATTATCAGTATTGTTTGGGTCAAGACGTGGTGAAATCAGGCGCTCGTCAATTTTTGGGCTTGTGGAGTAATTGGTATCATCTTAAAGTGTGTTCATTTTTCTTGGTTTTGGTGAAAAAAATACCCTCCCATCTTGAGTAGAAGTTGGGATATTTGCGATTGGAGGAGGTAGGGGTCGCCCAGTTAAAGAAACAAAATTAGCGAAAAAATGGCCGCCATAGTTTGTGGACTTCCAAAGATTGATAGTCCTTGGAAACGGCATATTTACAGTTTTTGTGCCTTTCATCTACATTTTTCAGTAAAATCCGCACATACATGTTTTTTAAAATGGACTTAAAGGATGTTGAGCCAAAAAAAGACAATTTGAAAAAAAATTTCTCAACAGCCTTCAAAATGCAGATTTCTTTGATTTAATTATTTTGACGAGCACCTTATTTCTCCATGATGCTTCACATTTTGTCTCAATTGCGCCTCAAAGGATATTGACTATGGCAGCGTAATTGGTTAGACTATTCCGTGTTTGTGTTCGAGCTTCATGTAATTTTCCTACAAAGATAAAGAAGGAAAAATTTTTTTGGCAGATGCGAGTTTTCTGTGTTTGACATGCGTGTCGTACTGTATGTATATATATATA
>NW_004797433.1:729904-743345 GCF_000002075.1 Aplysia californica | reverse complement strand
TTTGTCTTGCTTTCCATGAAAAATATCCATTCATCTTGGATACTAGTTGACTTATTGGCGATTGAAGGAGGTGGGGGTTGCCTGGTTTCAGAGGTAAATTAGCGAGAAAACGGCCGGCAAAGTTTAGTTATTTCCTAAGCTTGAGCACCCACGGAGACTGAGTTTACAGTTTTTGTGCTGTTTTTCTAATGGACATGAAAGGTGTTCAGCTTAAATAAATATTCGATAAAAATTCCCAAACCTGCGGGAAAATGCATTTCTTCTTTTCCATTAATTGACGGGCGCCTGATTTCACCACGCTGCCTCACATATACAGTCAAAACTGTCTAAGGTGACCACCTAGTGTCGAGGAAACTAAGTGTCCGTCTTAGACAGGAGGCCATCTTACACTGTATTATAAATATGTAAAAAAATTGAAAGGGAGAAGATGGGAAGTGTCGGTTTGTACAGGTGATTGTCCTTTAAAAGTGACTGTTAGAGCAAGTTTGACTGTATGTCATTTAGAAAGACACTGGCCAAGAGAACCACCTCTAAAATGACCACTTTCCCCTCAACATTGGGTTGTTGTCTTGGACATGTTTGACTGTATATGTATAAGAAAAGGATTCATTGAAAAAAAATGTTCACCTTTGTGTGAGATCTTGAAGTAAAGAAATTATTTCCTTTTTGTATCTGCTTACTGTGAGGGTTGACTTGATGGATTTTTTTTTTTGGAATACTTTCCCTCTTCCTTGTTTTTGTGGAAAGATCCCGAGGTTTGAGAGATATGCTCCTTCATGGTTAATATGTAGGTCTGTGCAGTTTCAGGTTTATCTGTATGGATAATGTTAAATGATTTTTTCACTATGGGTTATCTTTTAGTCTTATACTGTTAGGGGCAGTTTGGAATAATCTCTAATGCACAACAGTTAAGGTAGGATAGCACTAGATCACTATATAAAACTTGTTTTGTTTCTCAGACTCTTAAGTGAAAAAGTCTAAACTTGAGTTGGGTTTGTTTTGTTTTTACATTTGAAGTACATTTGAAGTCTAACAAAAAAAAACCAACAACCCCAAAATTGTTACCTCCTCTTTGTATTTCTAATATCAGATTTGTCATGTCTTACTTTAAAGTGTAAAAAAAAAGAATTAAAAGGTTAACTTCTCTTTGTACCTCTAGTATCAAATTCTTTAATGTAAAGCATGACCTTTGTAATTTCTATTTTCTGTCCACAGTGGGTTTTTCTGGTTGCTGGCATTACTGATATCATCTATTCTGTGGTATGCTGTGGTGCCGCTGAAGGGACAACTGGCTTTTGGACTAGTCTTCTCCGTCTTATTTCAGGAGGCCTTCAGATTTCTGTTCTACAAAACACTGAGGTACCCACCAAATTTTTCTCATTCCAGGACTTTTCCATACATTATGTGTGCTGACAAAATGATTTAATTCTCGGGGTTTAGCCCTGTGGACTCCTATAGAAACATCAAATACATGGGTTGGGTTTGCACTGTTTATTGTTAAAAAATAGCAAAAGGCATGTTAAACTTGCTGAAAATGGCATTGGATTAAAATCTGCAAATTTGATGTGTTCAGCCTGCATGATCTCCATTCATGGATTGTGAGAAGTAACTCATCTTGTCAGCCCTGCTTCACATACTGTTGTTTGTGTTGCATCTTCCTGTATGTTCTTTTGTTTGAATGAGAACTTTTCCACTCGGCAGATAACATCATGTTTTCCGGAAAAAGTGCAGGTGATGATGCGACTAGGTTACTTGAATGTCCCAAATTTCCATTACTTCTCAGCATTGTTTCTGTCTTTATTTTTCCTAGAGCTGTGTCAAATGTCAGTCTTTTGAACATAAGCATACAAACCGAAAGGAGTCTGAATGTTTGGAAATGTTTTATAATATTTCTTACACTCCTTGTTCCCACTATGAAGCCATTTATGGGAAGCATTGCTTCAGTCTTTTTCTTTCTCAGGTTTGTAGCCTTTTCTGCTTTGATTAAGATACGATCACATAGTGGTAACATTGGCAAGTTTGTGGTTGTAGAGGGCTCTGATGTTGTCGATTCCCATTTCTTTTGAATTAGTGTCAGTATTATTATAATCTGTGTAGGTTGCTGAAGAGTGCCACTGGTAAGTCCTCCTTTATTGTATTCCTCTTTTGTTGCTGTCTGTCTGCCTTTTTTTTCCTCACCTCTAAATGAGTATTATCGCGTCGATGTGCTTCTGTTTAGTCCAATAAAGTTTTTTGTATCTGTCTGTGATGAAATGTGATTATTACTCTTCTAACTGGGGGTACAGAATAACTGAACTATGAAATTATAGTGCTTTGTGTATGACTTTAACGGTTGATCAGCTATGATAGCTCTACTTAAGTGTAAGATATATATATATATATATATATATATATATATATATATATACATATGTATGTATATAATATGTGTGTTTCTGTCTTTTCATTTCCTGGGTGGGGTAGGGGGTTGGAAAATACTGCATTTTGATCCTATTTCTTTTCTCTTCCTCTATTGCCTCCCTTTATCAATCTTGCCTCTGTAGGTGGTTGGAGGGTGCTCTGGTGTTTTTTCTTTCCTATTAAACATCTGTCATCCTTATCTGTTCTCCTTTTATTAGTATTTTACTATCTAGTAACACCTCTAATCTTTGGCACTTATATTGCCTATTTGTGTTGCAAGTACCGTAAAACTTTTACTGAACCTAAAGTTCTGCTTTTTCCTGAAATTAAACAATTAAATCACAGTTATTGAGTTTATGCTTCTTTTTCTTCAAATAAATGTCAGGATGGCGGATGCAGGCCTGCTCATGGTTAGCCAGCGATCGGAAAATGAACATGTGGACATCCGTGATTTCTCCAACAAACATATCATGGCTTATGGTGAGTGTGTGTCCACACTGTTCTTCCTCACGGTCTTGCCTAGCTTTTCTGATTAGAAAAGTATGTGTGAGTGGTTAGAGGGCACCTTTGGTAGGTCCTGCATCTTTTCTTTCGCTCTGTTGTTTCTGACTATCTTGATTTTCCCCTGCACTAAAAGATGTCTAATAGGTCAAAGTGATTCCCTTTACTCAAAAATGAAGAAAAGTATATTGCCGTAACTGAGTTTTTGTTCCAATCCACCTCCTTGTTGTGACTATTAGAAGTGAGTCGCTGGTGGATGCTCTGGTGTGGTTTGCTCCTTTGTTTCTATCAAATATCTATCATCCTTATCTCTTCTCCTTTTTTGTGTTTATTACTCTCTTCTTACAACACTAATTTTCGGTAATAATGTTCATAGAGGTGTTAACCCATACCATTTTTTTTCTAATTTTGGGCAATAAAACTCTAACTAAAACAACAAAAAAAGTCTATTGGAAATGGATGCTACTTGACAAAAGTTTTGCCCCTTCAAAGATCTTAGTTTGTATCAAGGGGCAATTTGCTGTTTTACACTTGTATGGTACCAGTAGGTTTACATCGTTCCTCGAGTGGATGACTGATGGGTGCTTCAGTGTTGTCTGTTCCTTCTACTTCTGGCCACTGAGTTTTTTCTTTGCCCTCTGTTCCTGGCCAAATGGGACCGTTATTGTGCACTGTATTTCTATATATCCATCACTGTATTTCTCTCTCCATTAATAATCTGTGTTGGTTTATGTCCATGGGATCTTTACGTCTCTTTGGCCTAGAACAAGATTCAGGATAATAATTATTGTACTGATTCGCTTATAAATATTATTTTTACAAAAAAATAACAGGTTTGGAGGGCGTTATTGGTAGTTCCTTCTTCTTTAGTCTCCCTCAATTCCTTCTGTCCGTCTTTTTTTTTTCTTGTGCAAAATGATGGGTATTATATCTATGTGTTTCTCTGTCACTTGGACTGACCTTATTTTGACATCTGTGTTGTAACTTTTTGTCTCTTCGCCTATGCTCTCTAAGAATGTGATTACGAGTCTAGTGAGGACAAGTTATTTTTGTAGACAGTCTTCATATTTCTGCCTGAGAAGTTATCTCTGACATGACCTGAGCTACCACTGATGACTTGGATGGAAGCGGCCCGCCTCTCAAATGATGTCTAGAATTTTCTAACTCGTTTGTTTCTCATTTTCCAGTTTCCGGTCTAGGATTTGGGCTGATAGCGGGTGCCTTCTCCATCATCAATGTGCTGGCCGACATGTCTGGCCCCGGCACCATCGGCATCATGGGAGATTCGAAATATTTCTTTTGGTGTTCAGGTGAGTAGAAGTTCAGCTTCTTTGGTCAACTGCAACGAGGATGCACCTGTACTGTGGTGTGACTTGTTTCAAATTCAGTTGCTGTCCCTCTATTGTTTCTATTTATCTACCTACCTACCTACCTACCCATCCATCCATCCATCCATCCATCCATCCATCCATCCATCCATCCATCCATCCATCCATCCATCCATCCATCCATCCATCCATCCATCTATACGTCTATCCTTCTACTTCTCAAACTGTCTCTCTATCTTTCTATTTCTATCTCTGTCTCTCTGTCTTTCTACCAATATGACTGTCTGTCTATAGCAATGCCAATTTGACTTCCGTGCGCGTCAAAATTTTGGTCCCCGTTTAAGGGTGAATTTTTGGACTGCATCGGAACATAAGTGACTAACTTTCTCAAACTTGGTCTGCTCTCTTTTTGGACCAATGTGAATGAAACTTGACAACCAATCAGAAAATAGGGCAAACTAATGATATATGGACGTTGAAATTTGTACACATAAATTAACCTATACTTTTGTGTCGGAAACACTTTCGTATCGGGTATACAGACAACTATCAGGAGCTTGATTTTCAACATCAAGAAGGTGAGAGATCTATCTTTCCTTTAGAGTGTCCTCAAATTTGACCGTTTTGTGTCAAGTAGTTGTTTAGACCCTATCATAAATGTATCACTACACCCCTGTCCAAAGTGGCTTCGCGCGGAGACCGGCCGTTTTCCCCTCACTCCTTCGACAAATGTATATGACCAACAAATGTCCGCATGACTATTCTGAGCCCATTCATTGGTCTCTTGAAATAGGGCAATGGCGGGCGCATGCATCCGATTGTTTTTCTCTCTGTTCCCCTGTAACATCACAACGGGGGTATTCTGAGGCAAGCTTATCTCACCTCGTGGTGTTCACGTCTCAACAGGAAAAAAGGGTTTTTAGTTCTACGGCATTCTAGATTGAATTAAATTATATTTTATTGTTGGCATGGTCTAAATTCATCAAAGAAAGCTTTGCCGTTATTTAGTCACGCTGCCAACATATTCTTAAAGATCCCATGTTGTGATACTATGCTATAAATAAAATGCTCTCATCCCGACACCAATTTTTAGCAAAATCGTAATATGAACACCAAAATTTTAATTATAACAAAATAACTACAAAATGGTTAGTAAATCTGATTGCAGAAATGATTTCTCCACCCAAAAACGTATTGAGTAGCCAAGTTTCTTTCTCTAGCACTCCAATTAATTACTGAGATATGGTCAATTTTCTTACAGAATCTGCTGTTGCATGGTCCACTTTCAGGAGTATTTTCCTATATGTGGGTCATCCATAATTTGCCGACCTTTACAACCCCATAATTTTTTATTAATGGACCGATTCTTAAAAATAAAAAAGCATTATTCTTAGAATTGAAAACTCCTTCTTAGGTACCAAATAAAAAACGGCTAAAGCGAAAAATTAAATTTTCATTGGCATTGCTACTGTCTGTCCAGCTGTCTGTCTGTCAATTAGTCTATCTCTCCTTGAGTCTATGTACCTATGTATCTATGAATTTATCTATCTTCCTCTCCCTAGTGTAGTAACATATCATCATTTCTCTCACGTTGCAGCATTCCTCACCCTGTGCTTCATCCTTCTGCACACTGTCTGGGGCGTCATTTTCTTCGCGGCTCTGGACAGAAAGCGCTACATCCCAGCAGCCCTTGTTGTCGCAGCTCACATGCTCATCTCTTGCTTGGTAAGTTCTTACACTTATGGCTGCACAATTTGTTCCGCATCTTCAAATTGCTGCCGCCCCATTAGTCATCCTTTGATTTTTGGGAAGAAATGAAAGTCGTATGTTGCTAAGTCTTGGGAATAGCAGAGATGTTCAGTTCTTTTCAGTGTACTGTCTCTGTCTGTGGGCAGATGTATAGTATTGCTGCCTGGTGTGCACATTATGGCCATTATTCACATTTTGCTGTGTCTGATCTGATTGTTGATTTCCCATTTGCATTGTGTGTGGTTGGTGGGTGCTCTCGTGTGGTTTGCCCCTTCTTTCCTATCAAACATACCTATCTTCCTAATTTCTCCTAATTTTTGTTTTGGTAAGTGCTTAATAGCGCTTGCAACTGCATAAGGTCATATGAGCATGCAGACTCCTACTTCTTTTCTTTGTATGTTGCTCTCTCGTAACACATCTAATCTTTGGTGGTGATATGACTTACTTGTGTTGCAAGTGTTGTAAAACTCATACCAAAACTTTAAAAAAACGCTGAAAAAACCCAAAACATAAATACGAATTTGCATTTGTTTGATCTGGGGCCGATAAAGTAGCTTTCCTAAGTACAGAATTTATCCCCGGGTGTGGTTTGTTGAGTTATTGAACCCTCAACCATTCAATTGCAAGTTATACCCCCAAATCTCCAGAATTAATTAAGAATGAGTACGCTGTCGGTCTGCTGTTCCGCAGTTCTAAGCCCTACATTTTTATAATTTTATTTATTGCAGTTTCTTATTATTCTGTGTTGTTGGTTTCATTTGCCCAAAAATTATTCTGTCAAAATTCAAATTCTTAACTCACTTGAGCCTGAGCTATTTTTCACCCAACAACCATTGCAGCCTGACATTTTGGGGCATAGTGACTCGTTGACCACAGATAGACTGTGAAAGCTATCATAATTTAAAAATGCAACAAAAGAAAGAAAGAAATGCTCTCACAGAAAGAGAAAAACTAATTTGTCCAAATAGTTCTTATTTTATCAAAATTTTGAAATGGCAATGTCACGGGGTGACGCAATTTTTTTTGGCACCCAATTTATAATAAAATCAGCTATCACAATGCGCGGGGTGACTGACTTAGTCCTTTACAGCTAAAAAAGTATCGCACATAACTTCACTCAATTGTTAGCGAAACTACACAAGTGGATCAACTGCTGGCTCACCGTTTCCTGTAGCTCGCGACCAAAAAACACCGGAGATATCAAATGATAAAGCGCATCCCATAAATACTTAGGCCACAAGGCCGGTGGAGCATCCAGTAAATACAGGGAAATAGACTCAAGTGATGTTAACTTCACCAAATTTTTAAAGAAACGAAACAAGCGGCTCACCGAAAAACACCAGAGATATCGACCGCTTAAACGCATCCTGTAAATATGTGGCATTAGCTGGCAGAATGTCTTGTAAAAACCAGTACATTGGAATAGGCTCAAGTGAGTTTATGTTGTAAAAAGCAAAAAATATAATATTATATATAGGCCTATATAACATGGGTACAATTTTTTAAAAATGAAGCTCTCTCCCAAAAAATTTTACTTTCTGGGCTTAGATTGTTTGAACAACTTGCTGGTGATATGCACAAGTTCTGTGGCTGGTTGGCGGGTGCTCTGGTGTGGTTTTCTCCTTCTTTCCTATCAAACATTTAGAGTCTGATCTCCCCTCCTAATTTTTTTTTTGCACTTATTACTCTCTTGTAAAACCGTTTATGACCTTGTTGTACTGCAAGTGTGGTAAAACTCTTACTAATCTAAACTAAACTAAATGCACAAGTGCATTAACCTGATAAACTGGAGGATACACCTGAGTGCCTTTTTACCTTTCTCTGCATTGAATACACGCCTCAGTGCATGCCTCAGTGCATGTGGTTATATGTTCAGCATTCGGCACACAGGGGCTCAGGCTAAGGAATGGGGAAATAGGCGTTAAAGGATTAATGTTGCAGACATAATTTGCATTTGCATTTTAGTTTCTAGTGGAGGGTGCATCGAGGTTTTCTTGAAAAGTTTGTTTGATTTTCTCACTGCATCTCCTGTCACGTGTTATTCAGTAGTTCTGTAGCAGGAGAGATCTTCCGTGTTCTTAAAGTAACAAAACAAAACAACATAAATGATGGAGTTGTCCCTTTTCTCTCTTTGTGCTTAGCTTTGCTTTCAATTTTTTTTTGGGTCTTAATTATTCAGATGTGCTAGAAATTCTATCCTTTAATTTTCTATCGTGGGACCAGTAAAGTTAGATGAGTGGTCAGTATGGTGGGTTCTCTAGGAAGCCATGATAACTTTAGCCTGTATTACACATTCATTTAAAACTGACAGTTGTCTATCCTCTTTGGGATAAAAAAGAAATGACACATGATTTAATCTCGGCAAAAGTACCTTTTTTTCCCCTCAAAATCCAGCAAGAAAATGAATCATGTGCGAGTGTTTTAGCTAATTTTGATACACTGGTTCCGAATTTGATATTATTTTTATTTTAAGGCGTAGTTTTCATAAAGTTTACAAACATGAACATTATCTCCAGCAGGTTGCTGACTGTCCCAAGGCTGGATGCACAAAATTCGAGCTATGCCTGACTTTTGTTGCGGCCGATAGGTCGGACAGTCTGTCATGTCTGCAGCCGGCTGGTTATAAAATTCTCATTTGTTAACTTATAAAAACTGAGTCGTAACTTTAGAATAATATGGAATTTGGAACCAGCGAATGAAAATTAACAAAATGACTTGCAGATGACTGTTTTTCTTGCTGGACTTTGAAGATCACGAAAAAAAGAAGTATTTTTGTTGAGATTGCATAATGTATCATGTTCTTATCTCAAAGAGGATGGACAACTGTCAGTTTTAACTGAATGTGTAATAAACCCCTTTGGCTCAAACATAAGGCAGTGCTTTTGTATGATGATTCTATATTGGTGTGGTATTGTGTATTGTGTGACATTGATAAGCTGCTATGCTGGTATATATATTTATTGATCACCATGTATGAATACCATTGTGATATAATTTTCTCCTTAAAAATCAAGAAAAGTGGGAGTGGGTTTTTGAAGGATGCCAGTGGCAGGTCCTACTTCTTTTTTTTTCCAATATCTCCATTTGTGGATTGCGAAAAGTAGCTCATTTTGTCAGCCCCCCCCCCCCCCACAGGGCAGTGCTGCTGACTGAAGTGTCTTTAGGGCATTTACAAAGGGGGGATATTAACATGTTCTTATGCACAGTTGAATTGTAAATGGGCTGATTTATCAATGTTATGCTCATACTGTGCCGGAACAACGTAGGGGGAACTGCTGCTTTTTCTTTCCTCATCCTTACTGTCGTCATTTTTTTCCTCTACTTCTTTTGTATGTTTGTCACTCTCTTGTGAACTGCTATTTCCAGGGTGCCTTGATAGTCGAAGCAGACTTTCTCATGTTGAGGCTAGAGAAGTGAGCAGAGTAAGCCTGATTCCTCGTTTAGACTTCTCTGTTGATGTCCACCCCTTGGCGCTCATATGATCTTATGCAGTTGCAAGTGCTGTAAAACCTTACTAAAACAAACAAAAATCTGTCTATGTTGCTCTTTTCCGCTACTAAATAACTTATTGTGCCAATGTGCTTTTTTTTAACTCAATCAGACATTCTTTATGAAACCATTTATTGCCTCTCTGAGCAGACTAACCCACCTGGGCTGCTTCCAGCCACTCCCACAAATCTAGGTACCCACATTATAACTTATAATTTTCCCTCCAAACAGCTGCAAAATTAGTGGGCAATATGCGTACGAAAGTGCATGAAGGGTAACTCTTAAGTAGTTGTTTTTTTAGAGAGACATAGATGGATTTGGACTTTCTCGTAGTCAGGTGGCTGCTTGGATACGAGTATTCTCGTAGGCCGCCAGCCGTGAGTTGAAAGGAGATTTTATAATTTTTTATTTTGTTATTGATTTCAGACCCTACTGAATCAACAGAGCAGCAACACCAACTCTACCATTTACCTGGCCAGCCTCCTGCCAGCGTATCTCCTGTTGGCCGTCTCTTCGGTGGCCGCTTTCTACACTGCCGGGGGAAATCTGAAAAATGTCAGGGCGGCCGTCGTATGTAGGCAAGGAAGATATGAGATTGACTAAACAGCTGAGCTGATATATGTGTATGTATGTATGTATGTATGTATGTATGTATGTATGTATGTATGTATGTATGTAGTTGGTCGGGTCGGTCGGTCGGATAGTGAGAAAGTTGATAGTCTAGTCTCTCTTTTTTTTTTATGGAATAGAAAATGAAGGACAGGCAGACTATTGGAGGGTGCCACTGGTAGGTCCTATTTCTTTACTCTTTTCCTGTTGGTTCTGTCTTACTTTTTCCCTACTTTAAGTGAATGTTGTTGAGCTGATGTGCTTCTCTTTACTCAAAAAGCTTACTGGGTAAATATCAACGATGGAAGTAACAAGGTCAAAGACTAGCAAATTGGTTGATAGATTCACCACCCATATGGCCATCAGCCCCAACTACAGGGCTCACTGTGGTGGCCATATCTGACTGTTAGCTGTACAACTTTTTTTTATCAAGATGGCTGTACGGCAGACAGATGATACATTAGTTTAACAAAGTTTTGACGTTTCAGCTTCAATGATCTATTTTAGACTGCAGAAGTTGAAGTAAATTGTTTGTTTTTATGTTTTTCTTAGCTTTTGCATCAGGGTGGAATTTTGGTTTTCGCGTAGTGATAAAGCAAGAACTTCATTTCATTACATTTGCTCTTTGCTTTTTCATCCTCCGTTGTCATTGAGCGTCAAGGGGAGAAGCAGTTTTCAATATAGGCTGACTCTTCAGTTCTTTTAATAAAAAATTTAGATATTCTCAGGGTTCCCTTGATTCCTTCAATCCATCTCATATCCTAATTTAAAAAAAGAGCGCTAGATATTGCAGAGTTTATTTGTGATTCAAGTTGTTCATGTGGATAATGAAAAGAAAAGAACCTTATGTAATTTTGGATTGGGGGGGGGGGGGGGGGCATTGTACATTTGTGTGGTGTTAAGGCACTTGAAAAAGCTGTTTCCCTGGATGCAAATCCTTAGTTGGAGAAGGCTGTCTCTGTGAGTATGACCTGAAAAACTGATTGTGTATGAGTGTTGGGCTGGTTTGCAGTTGTCTTCTTTTGAAACAGGGTTGTTTTTTTTAAAAATGTAACATTGAATGGAATGGATGAATCATTGAAGATCAGGGGATATTATAACAGCAGTGTTGGTAAAACCATGATATATAAGAGAATGCAGAGTGTGGTCGATTGAGAAACTTTCAAATACATCAAGAGAGCCTTTTGACAAGCCATAAATTTGTCAGCTGCTATTTAGAATGAAGCTGATTCCTTTCTTTCATGCTGTTCTTTCTGTTTCTTTGTCTGTCTTATTTTCTTTCCCATTTTTTTGTTTCTGAATTATCTGTCTCGCTTTCTCCCAGCGCTTAATGGCCTTGATTATGTCAATATGCTTCTTTTTTTAAACTCAAACACAGACATTTTATCCATACATTCAGTGAAAATTGTTGTTATGTTGATGTGGTTCTCTTGACTCAAAATAACAAAAGATGGGAGACCGGAGCATTTATACAACATTCTAATTTTGTGTCCATTTATTTCCTAAATAGCAATGCCAATTATTTTCTTTTAAAATTTTTGTTACTTCTTTGTTCTTTTTCCCTCAAGAATGTCCAAATGTGGAATTTGACATTTTTTTGTATGGTTAATATTTTAACATTCCTTTTTTAATCTTAACAATGTTATAGGATTTGAATGACTTTCCATTGAGAGTGATTTTGAGGTTTATGGCGATTGATGGTTTGAGTTTGGTGTCTTGTTCATGGCAGAAAGTTTTGTCATTTTTCAGGGTTTCTATGTGCAACAGATATTATGTTTCGTCCTGTTCCTATTAGGATAGCACAACATAAGCATATATTTACTAGTTATGGCTTCCGCTTACTATCAGCGCAATCTTTTGTCTGTGTTAGTTTTGCTTCAACGCAATTTTCAGTGAAGCTTTTTGGAGATAAAAAATTACACAGTAATTTGGTGTGCTTTTGTTCTCAGCTAACATGCAAGGCACATGAGCTGGGTAAGATTTCTGTCCATACTACAGCTGATATTACAAATGTGAGCGTTTTCCTACTATGGACACATTTTTAAGAACTGACATCTGTGGTGAAGTAGTTAGGCTCTTCACCATTTTGCACAGAAGATGTGAGTGGGTTTGATTCCCAAGTGAGGAAGTTTAATATTTGTAGGGAATCTCTATCTGTTCTCTGTTAGGATCTTAGACTAAACATCTTAGACTGAGCAGTCGGTATGAACTGGCTTGGGGGAGGTGGGGGAGGGTGTTCTTTAAAAAAAAATTATAGAATATTAGTTGACTTTTTCTCTGTGCCACTCATTGCTTTCTGCCTCTGTCAATTTATTGAAACTATCTGGAAAATGTGTGGCATTGTGGTGAAATCTAGCGCTCGTCAAAATTGTGAAATCCTAGAAACCAACAATTTTTCACATATTAGGCAATTTTTGTTTATGGGTCCCTTTAATTTAAAAACAAATCTCTGTATGGATTTTGCTGGAAATCATTGATGAAAAGCTAAAAAAAATATAAATTTATAGTTTCAAAGGACACTCATATTTTGGAAGTTGTCAAACTTTGGCAGACATTTTCTCAATAATTCGACCCCTGAGACCAAACAACCCGCCTCCTTCGGTTGCAAGTGTCTCGACTTCAGTTAAAAGTGTGTATTCTTTTTTCAGCGACAGCAAAGCAAATAATTAAGCTTTATTGTATTACCAATAACTCCACATGTCCAAAAATTGATGAGCGCCTGATTCCACCATGATGTGACGCAAATGGTTATAATGATTATTGAGTCATATGATGTACATGTAAATATATTATGTATACTATTGCGCTGTAAAATAAAATGTGAAAATATCATGTATTTCCATGTGGTTTGTTTCCTTTTGTCTTTCTTGTTTTCTGATGTTGATTAGTTGGGAAAAGAAAGTGGTTGGAGGGTGTTAAACTGAATGATCCTACTTATAATTACCCCTCCCTAGTTCTTTTTGTCTGTCTTTTGCCCTTGCGCTAAATTGCCTTTATTGTGTTAATTTGCTTCTATTTGCTCATGCAAACAAACAGTAAGTGGAAATATAGCGTGATTGGGGGGGGGGGGGGGGAAGTGGAGGACACAACCTTTATTCCCAACTCTTCGCATAGAGGGAAGAGACATTTGAAAACAATATGTCGTCATCTTCATCCCTAACATTTAATAAAGGTATTCCGAAAAATCCCACGGTGGCCGCTTCTAAGTGATGACATTGTTAGTGTGTATGTTGCCCAAGGTGTTTGCCATCATATTTTGAAAACAGTGAAAGGCGTTTGGGCAATAAACTTTGTGATATTTTTCATGGTCAATGCAGTTGCATTCCGTAACAAAAGATTAAGACGTCTAGGCTAACTTGAGCGCT